>NC_092227.1:51898004-52015504 GCF_036320965.1 Panulirus ornatus | reverse complement strand
GAATGGAAGAAGGCAAGCAAGTATGAATATGTACATTTGTATATGTGTCTATGGTTGTGAATATGTATGTATATGTGTATATGGTATGTATATTTAAGTGTATGTATATGTTCGTGTATGGGCGTTTATGTATATATATATATATATATATATATATATATATATATATATATATATATATATATATATATTTTTTTTTTTTTTTTTTTTTTTTCTTTCATACTATTCGCCATTTCCCGCATTACCGAGGTAGCGTTGAGAACAGAGGACTGGGCCCTTGAGGGAATATCCTCACCTGGGCCCCTTCTCTGTTCCCTCTTTTGGAAAATTAAAAAAAAAAGTGAGAGGGGAGGATTTCCAGCCCCCCGCTCCCTCCCCTTTTAGTCGCCTTCTACGACACGCAGGGAATACGTGGGAAGTATTCTTTCTCCCCTATCCCCAGGGATATATATATATATATATATATATATATATATATATATATATATATATATATATATATATATATATATATATATATATATATAAACGCCCATACACGAACATATACATACACTTAAATATACATACCATATACACATATACATATATATATATATATATATATATATATATATATATATATATATATATATATATATATATATATATATATTATCCCTATGGATAGGGGATTAAGAATACTTCCCACGTATTCCCTGCGTGTCGTAGAAGGCGACTAAAAGGGGAGGGAGCGGGGGGCTGGAAATCCTCCCCTCTCGTTTTTTTTTTAATTTTCCAAAAGAGGGAACAGAGGGGGCCAGGTGAGGATATTCCGAAAAAGGGCCCAGTCCTCATTTCTTAACGCTACCTCGCTAATGCGGGAAATGGCGAATAGTTTGAAAAAAAAAAAAAAAAAAATATATATATATATATATATATATATATATATATATTTATATATATATATATATATATATATATATATATATATATATATATATATATATATATTTATATATATATATATATATGTATATATATATATATATATATATATATATATATATATATATATATATATATATATATATATGAGTGGATGGGTCGTTCTTCGTATGTTTCCTGGCGAAACCTCGCTGATAGGGGAAGCGGCGATCAAGTATGATAAATATATAAGATTCTTTTGTGCTTATTTCTTTTTTCTCCCTAAGAAATTTTACCCTTCCCATATGGATTTTTTCTTTCATGGTCACACAGTTCAAAGCCTTTGATTATTGTGTATCACGACCAGTGCGCCATTATCACTCTGGAATCTAATCATTCCAGCGCATTTCTCATGTCATTTTATTCCTGACCCAGTATTTAGGACGCTTATATTATGTATCTTCTATTTCCTTTTTCTCTGCATTTTGGACATCCCTTTCTCCTTCTCTTCAAAAGCTTCTCACTTCCCTCGTTGTCTGCGGTATATATTAATAACCCCTTCATTATTTTCTCTTATCCTCGTTTTCCTTCAGCGATATCCGCCATCTCAGCATTCTATAACATTTTTCTCTCTCTCTGTTCACCCTCAGCATTTCCCTTACCTTCCCTTTTATCCTTAATACTCACATTCCCACCCTGTGCTCATCAACCGGGATCATTTCACTTTTTTAAGAAACGTTCCGTATATTTTCCTCTAAGTTCATTATAGTCTTTTCGCTTTACCTTCAGCCAAGACTCTCTCTCTCTCTCTCTCTCTCTCTCTCTCTCTCTCTCTCTCTCTCTCTCTCTCTCTCTCTCTCTCTCTCTCTCTCTCTCTCTCTATCTATCTATCTATCTATCTCTCTATCTCTCTCTCTCTCCATTTTCCTCCCTCTTCACTCCTCACCCCATACAATGTGTAGTGTACTATTTTCCCCATTCATGTTAAACATGATTCACCCTCCTCTCTAGGGCCTATAACTCCTTTGCATTTCCCATTACCTAACACATTGGACACAATATCCCATTTCCAGCACTCTTTCCATAACTGATTTGCACTATTCACACCTCCCTAGCCTATTTCACCATATTTGATTTCCACGTTTCACAGTCATTCATTTCATTTTAGAACGCCCCTGAGTGTCCCATGGGGAAAAAAAATATTTGAAAATAGAAAGTCTCCCAATTTACAGGAGTTTTTAAAGTAGATATCTAAACGATAGGAGCAACAATTTTGGGGTAATTTTCAAACTTTGTAAAGTCTAATTGGTTCCCGTCTTACGTGGACTAATCAGGGTTAGGACGCCGTTCACCTTTTCGCTTCCAGGTTCAAAATGATTTTTCAGTCTTCATCATCAGTTTAAGCCAGTGTGACAGAAATGACACAGCAACAGGTCCAAGAGAAGGGTGCGTGCGTGTGTGCATGGGGGAGTGCGTTATGGATGATGCTACGAGTGTGTGTGTGTGTGTGTGTGTGTGTGTGTGTGTGTGTGTGAAGGATGTTGTTTTGAGTGCGTGGTGGATTGTGATTAGGTTCTTGATTAATGTTGGTTTGAGTTGGTATGAGCGAGTACGAGATTGTGAGGCTTGTGAGGGATGAGAGTATGGGTGCGTGAAAATTATTGGCATGGGTGTGTGAGATGTGCTGGTAAGGGTGTGTGAACGCTCTTGGTAGGTGTAAGTGACGGGTACCTTCGTACGGATGTGTGATGGACATTTGACGTTGACATAAGAAGTGTCTGTTAAGGTGTGTGGGGATGCGTCACCAGTATCATATACAGGAAAGCCGTAATCCAGAATACGTGATGGTCTGTGACCAGGTTGCCTGGCCGAGTAAAGTAATAGTAACCAGTAGTCTTAACTTGTAAAAGGCTTTTTCCCCCCCTCCACCTACCACTCTCATCAGCATGTGAGCTGACAGAAAGAAGTCAGTTGAACCTCATGCAGCACAAGGAGAATATGTAACGACTTGTTAAGTATTTTAGTGATCGGGGCTGTCGCATGTCGACCTCCTTCCCTCAGGATTTCTAGAGAAGGAACACAAGTATGACTTGACTTATTTAGATTTAATATTCCTGTGTATACACGTACTTCATAATATCTCGGAACGTCAAAAGAAATTTGTTCATTATTTCTTTTTTTTTCCTTTTTTTTGGCATAATTGTGCCATTACTTCTGTTTCTTTAGGTAACGAGCCTATGATATCATTAAGATAATGACCTATTACTCATTTCTTACGCGCAATTCTTTTACGTCTAATTAAATCATACATATTTTTTACTCCAGCCAGCCTGACTTTTACTTTCTCTTTACTTCTCATTTTCTTTCTTGGAACATTATCCATTATCTCCCCAGCAGACAATGCATTTTCTTTCCAAAAGCACACCATCCCTTAGATTCTTCTCACTGTATTTACATCTAGAAGCGAAATCTGCTTTACAATTATTCCGACGCATATTCGTCGAATTTACTTAAATAATATTTGGCATCATACCATCTTCTTTTATATGAAAAAAAAAAGGAAAATTGAGATTTAACATTATGTAAATTTTACTAACTCTTCACCGACCTCACAAAAACTAATTAGTCTTTCTCCTCGTTAATGATTAGCTCATGTTAGGTCATGAATGATTTAATTTTGAAAAGTAGGCATCTTTCAGGTCAATAAGTCTGTTACCTTCGTGCTTTGTTACCTCAAATGAGGTCAGATTGATCAGAGTCTTAAACAATCCCAGCTTCTTTTATTATTGATCCATGACTCATTCTCTTTACACGTTCATTTCTTTTGCGCGCTACGACAACAAATGATTGGCACGTTTTCTACTAACGAATTTAGAATATAGCGAATCATAAGCAGCGAGCTTACTTTTATGTAACCTGGTTACATTTTCGACTTGGAATGACATCCAGCACAATTACATATTATGGTACTGCAGGTTTTACTCGTAATTATCTGCAATATTTACCCAGGTTTATTATCGTTCTGATGTTTGCTGTGATATTTGCAAAACGTAGATGTTGCACTGTGAATGACAAGGATCGTGAGGTACAATTTTTAGGACTGGTGCACCTGCTCACTGACCAACGGAATGTTTTATATCTCTGTCAGTTTCTTGTGTGTACTCAGTGTGGAAAGATGTTTGCCATTCTTAACTGTCTTGAAATCGACGTTGAACACTGAGGAACGTGATATAGGCGTATAGACGGTCCATGAGATGAAGGGGTTGGTATCGGTGTGGGGCACTGGTGTGTGTGCGTCTGTGTGAAGGATGGTGGTATGCGAATCAAGTATTGGCGAGTATTTAATGGGTATCTGTGTGGGTTTGTCGGGGATTTCGATTGGGTTTGTAAAGGGTCATGTTATAGGTGTGTGTTGAGATGCTGGGATGAATATGTGAAAGACGTGTGTTTGAGTGTGTGAGGGTGTCAGTGAGTAAGCAATTTCGATATCGATTTAGGAGGAATGTTACTGATATTGTTTTGGTTATGTGGGAGGTTTTGGTATAAGATATGGGAGGTTCTCATGAAAAATGTGGGGACATCATAGGTGCGTAGTAAGTATAGTGCAGATGTGAGGTGATAATGTTGTGAGAATGGTGTTGGTGTGGGTGTGTGATGTGTTGGTGTCTGATACGTGAGTGTGTGATGCGTTGCTGTGCGAGGTGTTGGTGTGGGTGCGTGATGCGTTGATGTGCGAGGTGTGGGTGTGGGTGTGTGACGCGTTGGTGTGCGAGGTGTGGGTGTGTGAGGTGTGGATGTGTGATGTGTTGCTGTGCGAGATGTTGGTGTGGGTGTGTGATGCGTTGGCAGGTAAGATGTTGGTGTGGATGTGTGAGAGATGTTAGGTTGGATTTGTATGAAAGGTGCTGGTACATAAGTGTGAGGAAGTGATTACAGGAATGTGACAGCTTTTAAGTGTGGTTAGGTACTGCAGTTGTCTTGTGTGCATTATGGTTGTCGGTACGGTGATGATCCTATGATCGTGAGGTATGGGAGAGAATATGCGTGAGTCACGGTGCTATAGGAGGAACGGGTTATCGTGCTGATAAAGAAATTATACTTTTGCTAAAAAAAACTTTGTGAAGATCTCATACCTGAGACTAAATCCGTTGAATGATAAGTTTTAAGTGTTTTGCCAACATTTACATCTAGTTAGAATCACAGCATTAATCTCCTTCCATACAGACTTCACACGAGAAAGATTTGCGTTATTTGTGCAATGAAACAATAATAGAGAAAGAGGGATTGCATTTATTACAGACTCCAGTAAAACCTGAAAGTTACATCTCTGGTGATAAGCAAGGCTTACTTTAAGCTGGAATTTTCTCTGGATTTGTGATTTGAAAACTGGATCTGGAAGTTGAGATTTCAAGAGCTGGTACACCGTCTTTGGTGGCGTATTGTTCTCAAAGTTTCGAAGGTATGTTCGGGTAAAGAAACAGATATTTCTCCATCATCCAGTTTCAATATTTTCCTCTTTAAGCTTATGCCTAGAATTAAGTATCAAAGCTTGTTTAAGGGACGGTTTTCGTTGTATGTATTATTAAACGAAGGATTTTGGTAGAATAGCTTCAAAAATATAATGAATATTATTCATCGCGTTCACCATAATCTCTCAGATACTGGAATGGTTGTCGAGGATCATCGTTGTATTACCAGTCGTGAAAGCAGCGAGTCTACAAAAGTTGTGCAGAGAACGAAAAAGATCTTATCCGCCTTTCCATATATTTTCCAAGGCGATGTCGCTTATTTCATTACCTTGTCATATCTCCATTGGCTTTGATTACCATCTGCAGACGTCTGGGCATGAAACTGGCAAGGTCATTGAATTATCTAGGTCCGTGATTTGGGTCCAGTGGGTCCTCATCTCGTGAAAAAGGCGAGGTATTGATGAGGTGTTGCCGTTGGCAGCCACCTGATCGTGCATTCTGAGCGCCCAGTCCGCTTAGAAATCTCTCGTGTACTTACATTTTTTTGTTTCTAGAAGAGAATTCGGGCTTTCTCCTTCTTAGAGAGGAAATAGCTAACCATTTTGAAGAAAAGGGGGAATAGACAGTGCCCAAAAGAGATATTCATAAAGTAGCACCCTGGAGGAGTCAAGAAAGTACATTGTTCCCTTAGAATAGCCTGAGGCACGTTGAGGCGGGTTGACGGTGCTCACACCGTTAGAAACGCTATCCTCAATGACCGGATGTTCAGCGATTTCACCGTGACAGCGTCATATGCTTGTACCCAAAATAACCTTAGTCTTTTATCACATTTGAAAATATATGGGGGCCGACAATGTTTTTGTATCTCTAACTCGGACATGAGGAAGATACATCATGGTACGTTGGCTTGTCGTGGCATATTGTTTTTACTTGATAAAGAATATCCTTAAGGCCATCCTGTCTGATAAAGAAACTACCGACCTGGAATTATAACTAAGTGTTTCAGAGTAGTAGTAAGATACGAGGCAACGGAAGGTTGTTATAACCTTTCATGCTACAGTAGGAATAGTGTTGTAGTTTTGAGCTGGTGGAGGAGGCACATCATCGGTGGTGATTTATACCTATGGATCATCATATTTATGTTTAGACCCACTTCGCTCGTGACCTCTCGTCCTCGGAAAGATTATGATCCAAGTCTTGGACGTCGTCGGTGGGAAGAGGGGAATAGTCACTTACCAAACTTCCTCACAAGTTAACCTGGTCATTAGGGTCCACCAAAAACTCCTGGGTATTAAGCAAAGATTATCCCCGTAACAGTCTACAAAGTTTTGCTGTAATCGGCTCGTTAAACCTCCTGCTTGACATCCAGGGAGCGGTGACCGAAAGGGAGGGTTTCGACACATAATCTTCAAGAAGCGTATAAGATATTATGACCATGACGGATAGATTTTATGATGAATTGGTGAAGGTGATGCTGTAGAAGGCGGGGACCGCGGCCTGCATTAGCATGTAAGGTCACTGCACCTCTAACCTCACTATGGGGTTTCCTCAATTAATGCCAGCAAGGGCTCTAATTACTTAATGGACTGCGGATGGAGAACGAGGTTCAAAAGTGTTAATTCATGGATGGACGTAATGCTAAATAGAATGAATTGGTCTCTCACATGTAGGACTGTGCTCCTAATTAATCTAGTTAACGCGTGCACACAGCCCTCAACCCATCCAACAAGCAAACCTCACTTGCACCAGCCCGACCGCGCCAATGTCCTCTCCTGGTATACCACAGGGGGAGCGACCTCCCGTTATCTCCCTCATCCTCTCCTTTTCCATGACCAAACTTTCTCTAACTCACACACTCCTTTTTATTTCCACTTTCTTTCTCACCATTTTTTCTTACGTGCGTCTGCCATTGAACACGTGTGCCTCTTATCTCCTCGCCTCCCTCGGCCAGTTCCGTTCTTACCCGCTTCCTCCATTAATTGCATCCTCCAGTGTCCGCGCCCTACCCTGGGAGCTCCACCCTAAGCCAGTACCTCCATCAGTTACTCCTCGCTCGCCTCCCAGCCTTACTTGCTAGATCCATCGTTTACTCTCCCCGACGTGTGTCCCACCTCTTGGCCAGTTCCTTAAAACCTTCTGCCTTTATCAGTTATTTTCCCCTACCCCTCGTCAGCTCCTTCCCTTTACCTACTCCTTCGTTTGCGTAGTCTCTGTCATTCCTTGCCTACATCTCCCCTCTCTCCCCAGCTCCTCCTCTCAACACTCACCCTTAAACCTGGTTAGGAAGGTACGTGATGCAAATGCTGATGATGACTTAGCTACAGTCTCGCCTTCTTCCTATGACATTCTTTTCTTGCGTCTTTAACTTGGATTATCTCAATGCATTGTTTGTAGGACTTGACTCCTTTTCTCTCTCCCTCCCTCTTCTACAGCGTTTCATACCCTTAGACCTTGTACTAGTTTGATATAGAATTGTCCTCTTTACAATGTTACGATGGTAGAGCTGCAGTACTTCTGACAGAGGATACAGAATGTATTGTTATTGTAGCCATTATCGCCTCAGGTCTGAACTATCCAAGTGATAACTGAGAACATGAATAACGAAATAATGTATAGAAGTGTCATTAAGTACATGGACTGTATCAGTGGTAGCTGGATAGGCTATAAGAAACGTATGAATTAAATGAATGGTATAAGCTAGGGCTGGTATAAACCCTGGGAGGTGCATGAACTGTAGGGATGATATGATCTCTGGGAGCGGCATAAAGTGTAAAGTAAGAATAGTAACAACGATGAGATTGTTATCATGTGATTGTTATTAACTGTGGTGAATCGTATTAGCTCTATGGCTGATATGAACTGCAGGTGGTGTATATTGTTTTGTTTTGTTTTCATAAGCTGTGCAGATGGTATAAACTGTATTAACGAAAGAAACTGAAAGATTCACGTAATCTCTGGAAATGATTTGAAACATAAACTGCGGGTACTTAAACCGCAGGCACTCAGCATAAACCGCAGGCACTCAACGCATTCTACAAATTAAATAATCTTCAATTAGTGTTTCGGATTTCAGTAGTTTTACACGCAGAGTAAACAGAATATGCTGTGAATCATTATGAAAACACAGACGCATAAACAGAGAGAGAAATCTTACAAGATCTGGGAAAAGTAGCATTTTGAGGTTTATCATAACAGAGCCGAAAATTAACTACTCGCTAGCGTCCTCCCTGGAGAGGTCTGAGGGGCGTGGTGGTTGATATGAAGCTGTAGCATCAGTGCGTTACACAGGACAGCTAGAGAATGGAAGTGAGCGAATGTTGCCTAGCTTCGTCTGTCCCGAGCGCTACCTCGCTAACGGCGATCACGTATGGCAGCGGGTTTGGATGGTATTGCAGTGGAATTTATTAAAAAAGGGGGTGACTGTATTGTTGACTGGTTGGTAAGATTATTCAATGTATGTACGACTCATGGTGAAGTGCCGGAGGATTGGCGGAATGCTTGCATAGTACCATTGCACAAAGGGGATAAAAGTGAGTGCTCAAATTACAGAGGTATAAGTTTGTTGAGTATTCCTGGTAAATTATATGGGAGGGTATTGATTGAGACGGTGAAGGCATGTACAGAGCATCAGATTGTATGGGAGGCAAGTTGTTAGAAGTGAAAGGTTTTTATCGAGGATGTAAGGCATGTGTACGTGTACGAAGAGAGGAAAGTGATTGGTTCTCAGTGATTGTTGGTTTGAGGCAGGGGTGCGTGATGTCTCCATGGTTGTTTAATTTGTTTATGGATGGTGTTGTTAGGGAGGTGAATGCAAGAGTTTTGGAAAGAGGGGCAAGTATGCAGTCTGTTGTGGATGAAAGAGATTGGGAAGTGAATCAGTTGTTGTTCGCTGATGATACAGCGCTGGTGGCTGATTCGGGTGAGAAACTGCAGAAGCTGGTGACTGAGTTTGGTAAAGTGTGTGAAAGAAGAAAGCTGAGAATAAATGTGAATAAGATCAAGGTTATCAGGTACAGTAGGATTGAGAGACAAGTCAATTTGGAGGTAAGTTTGAGTGACGAAAAACTGGAGGAAGTAAAGTGTTTTAGATATCTGGGAGTGGATTTGGCAGCGGATGGTACCATGGAAGCGTAAGTGAATCATAGGGTGGGGGAGGGGGCGAAAGTTCTGGGACCGTCGAAGAATGCGTGAAAGTCAAGAACGTTATCTTGGAAAGCAAAAATGGGTATGTTTGAAGGAACAGTGGTTCCAACAATGATATATGGTTGCGAGTCGTGGGCTATAGATAGAGTTGTGCGGAGGAGGGTGGATGTGCTGGAAATAAGATGTTGGAGGACAATAAGTGGTGTGAGGTGGTTTGATCGAGTAAGTCATGAAAGGGTAAGAGAGATGTGTGGTAATAAAAAGAGTGTGGTTGAGAGAGGAGAATAGGATGTTTTGAAATGGTTTGGTCACATGGAAAGAATGGGTATGGAAAGATTGACCTAGAGGATATGTATGTGTCAGAGGTGGAGGGAACGAGGAGAAGTGGGAGACCAAATTGGAGGTGGAAAGATGGAGTGATCGGGGCCTGAACATGCAGGAGGGTGAAAGGCGTACAAGGAATAGAGTGCATTGGAACGATGTGGTATACTGGGGTCGACGTGCTGTCAGTGGATTGAACCAGGGCATGTGAATTGTCTGGGGTAAACCATGGAAAGTTCTGTGGGGCTTGGATGTGGAAAGGGAGCTGAGGTTTCGATGCATTATACATGACAGCTAGAGACTGAGCGTGAACGAATGTGGCCTTTGTCGTCTTTTCCAAGCGCTACCTCGCGCACATGCGGGGGAAGTAAGTAGTCCTCACAGATGACCTTATGCCAAGTAAGCAGTCCTCACTAATGACCTTATACCAAGTAAGCAGTCCTCACTAATGACCTTATGCCAAGTAAGCAGTCCTTAGAAGCGGTAACAAAGCCGAACAGAATTCTTGGATATATAGGTAGGGATTTCGAATTGTAGTCTATGGAAATAATCCTCATACTGTAGAGTTCAGTGGTGCGTCCCTGTCTTGAATATTGTATTCAGTTTTGGTCATCCTGCTTGAATAAAGGCATAGGAATGATAGAGTACAGCGGCGGTCAACCAGAATGGTTCCCGGACCTAGAAACATATCATATGTGTGCGAAAATGACGAACTTACACTTAATTACCTTACAACACAGTTCTATTGAGTGACTTTATACAGTCACTCGGAATTATCAAAGGCTTTGATAGGCTCGATGTGAGAAGCTACATGAGAGTAGTGTTGTTTGATTTCACTCGCAGTAATGGATACAAACATGGGGGCAAGTGTTTTACTTCGATTCAGGCGAAGTAATTTTCTTTTAACAGGAGTGTTAACTTTTGAACTGATATACCAGTAAATGCAGTCGTAAGCAGAACCATGCATAGTCTTAAGTGCTCTATAGATGACAGCTGGGGAGTGCATGTTAGACCGATTTTCCATCCTCACACCTTTTTAGACTTCCTTTCCAACACATCTACCCTTTTCCGTACTTTTTGGTGTAGTGTCCATGCTTCACGTCCTTGTAACACCATCGTCACTGTCATACCATCAAAACGTACTTACATCTGCTCTCTCAGGCGTTGACCTCTCTTTCCGAACACAACCCGGTTCACCCTGGACCTAAGTCCCCTCACCCACCCTATGGCTTACTTCAGCTCCCATAGTTCCATTTGCTGCCGTATCCACTCCTGGGTACCGATAACAATTCACTTCATCCAGGTTCTCTCTATTCAAATTCACACCCAACCAGAACTGTCCTTAAACTCGTTAACCTTAGTTGTATTCACATTAAATCTCAACTTTTGCCTTTCATGCACTTTTCCAAACTCAGAAACCTGCTTTAGCAGTTTCTCACTCGACCCTGCCACCATATCTGTGTCATCAGCCAACAGCAACTTAATCCCCTGCCAGGCCTTCAAAGCAAACACCTGATGCATTCTCATCCACTCCTGAAACAACATTATTCCTCCTTAGTCTCATGTTTTGTGCATACTGCCACCCTCTCAATCACTCCATATAACTGTACACTAAACAAACTTATGCCTCCGTAATACAAACATTATATTTGTTTCCCTTGCCTTCACACAATAGCACTGTATAAGCACTCCGCCAATCCTTATACATCTCACCACCAGTTAATTATACTCTGAAAATCCTAATTAACCAGTCAACACTGCCACCCTCTCTCTTGAGAAATTCAACTATAGTCTCAATGTCCTAATATATATATATATATATATATATATATATATATATATATATATATATATATATATATATATATATATTTTTCACTGTTTCTAACAACTTGCCTCCCACACCATATATTCTTAATACCTTCCACAGAGCATCTCTATCAACTCTATCTTATGCCTTCTCCAGATCCATAAATGCTACATACAAATCCATTTGCTTTTCTAAGTATTTCTCACATACATTCTTCAAAGCAAACACCTGATCCACATATCCTCTACCACTTCTGAAACCACACTGCTCTTCCCCAATCTGATGCTCTGTACATGCCTTCACCCTCTCAATCAATACCCTCCCATATAATTTGCCAGGAATACTCAACAAACTTATACCTCTGTAATTTGAGCACTCACTCTTATCCCCTTTGCCTTTGTACAATGGCACTATGCACGCATTCCGCCAATCCTCAGGCACCTCACCATGAGTCATACATACATTAAATAACCTTACCAACCAGTCAACAATACAGTCACCCCCTTTTTTAATAAATTCCACTGCAATACCATCCAAACCTGCTGCCTTGCCGGCTTTCATCTTCCGCAAAGCTTTTACTACCTCTTCTCTGTTTACCAAATCATTTTCCCTAACCCTCGCACTTTGCACACCACCTCGACCAAAACACCCTATATCTGCCACTCTATCATCAAACACATTCAACAAACCTTCAAAATACTCACTCCATCTCCTTCTCACATCACCACTACTTGTTATCACCTCCCCATTTGCGCCCTTCACTGAAGTTCCCATTTGCTCTCTTGTCTTACGCACTTTATTTACCTCCTTCCAGAACATCTTTTTATTCTCCCTAAAATTTAATGATACTCTCTCACCCCAACTCTCATTTGCCCTTTTTTCACCTCTTGCACCTTTCTCTTGACCTCCTGTCTCTTTCTTTTATACGTCTCCCACTCAATTGCATTTTTTCCCGGCAAAAATCGTCCAAATGCCTCTCTCTTCTCTTTCACTAATACTCTTACTTCTTCATCCCACCACTCACTACCCTTTCTAATCAACCCACCTCCCACTCTTCTCATGCCACAAGCATCTTTTGCGCAATCCATCACTGATTCCCTAAATACATCCCATTCCTCCCCCACTCCCCTTACTTCCATTGTTCTCACCTTTTTCCATTCTGTACTCAGTCTCTCCTGGTACTTCCTCACACAAGTCTCCTTCCCAAGCTCACTTACTCTCACCACCCTCTTCACCCCAACATTGTTAGAAGCAGTGAAAAGTTTTTATCGAGGATGTAAGGTATGTGTACGTGTAGGAAGAGAGGAGAGTGATTGGTTCTCAGTGAATGTAGGTTTGCGGCAGGGGTGTGTGATGTCTCCATGGTTGTTTAATTTGTTTATGGATGGGGTTGTTAGGGAGGTGAATGCAAGAGTTTTGGAAAGAGGGGCAAGTATGAAGTCTGTTGGGGATGAGAGAGCTTGGGAAGTGAGTCAGTTGTTGTTCGCTGATGATACAGCGCTGGTGGCTGATTCATGTGAGAAACTGCAGAAGCTGGTGACTGAGTTTGGTAAAGTGTGTGAAAGAAGAAAGTTAAGAGTAAATGTGAATAAGAGCAAGGTTATTAGGTACAGTAGGGTTGAGGGTCAAGTCAATTGGGAGGTGAGTTTGAATGGAGAAAAACTGGAGGAAGTGAAGTGTTTTAGATGTCTGGGAGTGGATCTGGCAGCGGATGGAACCATGGAAGCGGAAGTGGATCATAGGGTGGGGGAGGGGGCGAAAATTCTGGGAGCCTTGAAAAATGTGTGGAAGTCGAGAACATTATCTTGGAAAGCAAAAATGGGTATGTTTGAAGGAATAGTGGTTCCAACAATGTTGTATGGTTGCGAGGCGTGGGCTATGGATAGAGTTGTGCGCAGGAGGATGGATGTGCTGGAAATGAGATGTTTGAGGACAATGTGTGGTGTGAGGTGGTTTGATCGAGTAAGTAACGTAAGGGTAAGAGAGATGTGTGGAAATAAAAAGAGCGTGGTTGATAGAGCAGAAGAGGGTGTTTTGAAATGGTTTGGTCACATGGAGAGAATGAGTGAGGAAAGATTGACCAAGAGGATATACGTGTCGGAGGTGGAGGGAACGAGGAGAAGAGGGAGACCAAATTGGAGGTGGAAAGATGGAGTGAAAAAGATTTTGTGTGATCGGGGCCTGAACATGCAGGAGGGTGAAAGGAGGGCAAGGAATAGAGTGAATTGGAGCGATGTGGTATACCGGGGTTGACGTGCTGTCAGTGGATTGAATCAAGGCATGTGAAGCGTCTGGGGTAAACCATGGAAAGCTGTGTAGGTATGTATATTTGCGTGTGTTTTCGTATGTATATACATGTGTATGGGGGGGGGGGTGGTTGGGCCATTTCTTTCGTCTGTTTCCTTGCGCTACCTCGCAAACGCGGGAGACAGCGACAAAGTATAATAAATAAATATATATATATATATATATATATATATATATATATAATATATATATATATATATATATATATATATATATATATATATATATATATATATATATATATATATATATATATATATTCTAAATTGATGTGGGTAAAACTGAAAGTGGATGGCGAGAGATAGGTGACCATTAGTACTTATGCACTTGGCCATGAGAAGAAAGATCATGAGAGGCAACTTTTTAGGGAGCAGCTGAAGTGAGTGTGTCTGCAGCTTTAATGTAAGAGATCGGGTGTTGGTGTAGGATGATTTGAATGAGAAGGAGAGTAATGTGGCAGTTGAGGGTATAATTGAGAGCATGGGGTATTCATTGTTTTGAATGGAAATGATGAGCAGCTTGTGAAGTTGTGTGCTGAGATAGGACCGGTGGCTGGGAATACCTGGTTTAAAATGAGGGACTTGCACAAGTATACGTGCGTAAGTAGGGGAGATGTTCAACGGGCATAACTGGTTTACATATCAATTAATAGACGTGTAGAAGAGAGACTTTTGGGTGTAAATGTGCTGAGAGGGGCAGCTAGTGGAATGTCTGATCACTGTCTTGTGTTGGCGAGAGTGAAGATTTATAGAAGTTTTCGGAAAAGAGGAGACAATATTGGTGAGAGGAGAGTGGTGAAAGTAAGTGAGCTTGAAAATGAGACGTGTGAAGAAATAGGAAGAGAGATCGGGTGTAGAATGGCAAAAGGTGAGAGTAAATGTAGCAAGCGGAGTGGGTGAGGAATGGGAGGTATTTAGGGAAGCAGGGCTGGCATGTGAGAGAGATACATGTGGCATGCGAAAGGTGAGAGGTGGGAGGTGGGAAGATTAGAAAGGACAGTGAGTAATAGTATGAAGAAATGAAGATGTAAGTGTACAAAAAAAGAGGCGTTTGGGCGGTACTTACAGGGAAGGACTGCAAATGATTGAGGGATATATAATAGAGAGCTGCAAGGGGTCAAGAGGGAGGTGCAGGGGTTCAAAAGGAGGGTAAACGAGAGTTGGGGTGAGCGAGTATCAGTATAGTTTAGGAATAATAAAAAGATGTTTTGGAAGGAGGTTAATATTGTGCGAAAAAACAAGAGATAAACTAGAAACATCCGTGAAGAGGGCAAAAGGGGAAGTAGTAGCAGGTAGTGATGAAGGAAGGAGGAGACGGAATATGTTGAAGGACAGTTGAATGTGGCAGATGTATGGTGTTTGGGTCTGGGCGGTATGCGAAGTGAGAGAATCATGTCGAGTGTTTTGATGAGAGAAGAGGTGGTGAAAGCCTCACAAAAGGTGAAATATGGCAAGGCGGCTGGAGTGCATAGAATTGCAATTGAATCTATTAAGAAATAGGGTGACTGTGTTGTTGATTGTTTGTGTATGATTTTGAGTCTGTGCATTGATCATGGTGAGGTGCCTGAGGATTGTTGTAATTCATGTATGGTGCCAATGTATAAAGGCAAATTTGATAAAGATGAGTGTTCAAACTATAGAGGTATAAGTTTCTTGAGTATACCTGCCAAGTTGTATGGAAGGATATTGGTTCAGAGCATCAGAACGGAGGGGGGGGGGGCATTGTGGTTTCAAAAGTGGAGGAGAAAGTGTGTGAGAAATACTTAGGGAAACAGAAGGATCTGTGTGTGGCATTAATGGATATGGAGAAGGCATATGATAGAGTTGATAGAGATGCCTTATGGAAAGTCCTCAGAATATACGGTGTGGAAGGAAAGCTACAAGAAGCAGTGAGAAGTTTTTATTAAATGTGTAAAGCATGAATACGAGTAGGAAGTGAGGAGTGAATGGTTGCAGGTGAAGATTGGTCTTGGGTAGGGGTGTGTGATGTCACCATGGCTGTTCAGTTTGTTTATGAACGGGCTGGTGAGGGAGTTAAATAAGAGTCTTCTTAAGAGGGGTGAATATGCGGTCTGTATGGAATGAGAGGGCTTCAGAAGTATATCAGCTGTTGTTTGCTAATTATACAGCACTGGTAATTTATGTTCGAAGACTGCGTGAGAGAAGGGAATTGGGTATAACTGTGAAAAAAGAAAGGTTGTAAGGTTTAGTAGGGTTGAAGGACAGGTTAATTGAAAAAAGCAAGGTTGTAAGGTTTAGTAGGGTTGAAGGACAGGTTAATTGAAAAAAAACAAGGTTGTAAGGTTTAGTAGGGTTGAAGGAGAGGTCAATTGGATGTGAGTTTGTGTGGAAAAATGTTGGAGGAAGTGAAGTGTTAGAAGTGCGTGGGATTGGACATCGCAGTGAATGGAGCCATAGAAGTGATTCATAGGGGGAGTGAGGGGGCAATGGTTCTGGCAGCGCTGAAGAATGAGGGGAAAGAATATGGATTCGAGGCATGGGTTATAGATTACGATATGCGGAGTAGGGTGATTATGTTGGCAATGAAATGTTTGAGGACATTATGTAGTGTGAGGTGGTTTGATCGAATGATTAAGGGAGGGATAAAAGAGAGGTGTGGTTATTAAAAGGGTGTTGTCGAGAAGGCTGAAGAGGATGAGCTGAAATGGTTTAGACATATGGAGAGAGCGAGTGAGGAAAAGTTGGGGAAGAGTATATAAGTGTCAGAAGAAGAGGAAACAAGGTAAACGGGGAGACCAAATTGAAGCTGGAAGGATGGAGTGAAAAAAATTTTGAGCGATCGCGGCCTGAACATACAGGAGGGTGAGAGGCGTGCAGGAAATAGAGTGAATTTGAAAGATGTGGTTTGCTGTGGTCGACGTGCTTCAGTGGATTGAAATAGGGCATATGAAGCATCCGGGGTAAACCATGGAAAGGTCAGTGGAGCTTGGTTGCGGATATCTGTGGTTTCGATGCATCACACAGGACAACTGGAGAGTGGATGTGAGCAGATGCGGCCTTTCTTCGTCTGTTCTTGGCGCTTCCTTGCTAACGTAGGAAACGACGATCAAGAGTATATGTATATATATATATATATATATATATATATATATATATATATATATATATATATATATATATATAATATAATGAAGCAAAGTGCACACCTCTAGAAGCCAAGGAAAGATGGTAAATATTGTTTGGAGACGCATGTCACGAGAGGCCACGAGTTAAAGGTCATTGTGAGGTCAGGAGGTGTTAGCCGTGTGAGGACGCGTGTCTAGATTTGTCACCGCGAAGCTTACATGACAACACCACCACCCAGGGTGCTGTGCTGTGGCCCCTACCCTGCTGCTGCTGCACCTACCTTTTCAGCTTCTTCTGCTGCATCTGCCTTTTCAACAGCTGCTGCTGCTGCATCTGCCTTTTCAACAGCTGCTGCTGCTATTGTCATTTTTTGCTTTTGTATTTGGTGCTGCCTCTTCTTCTGGCACTACTGTCGTTGCTTCCTCCGTCGTTGGTGCTGTTGCTGCTTGTGGTGCTGCTCCTCATTCCGCCACTGATACAGCTGTTGGTGATGCTGTTGCTGCTCCTGTTGTCTTAGCTCTTGCTGCTGCTTCCTTTGATGACGGTGGCGATCGTGCTGCTGCTCCTGCTGCTCACCTGCTGTTTCTGCTGCTCCTGCTGCTGTTACTCCTCCTCCTTCTCGTGCTGTTGCTCCTACTGCTGCTGTTGCTGCTATTGTCACTGTTGATAATGCTGCTGCTGCTGCTGCTGCTTCCCCAGCCACATGTAATTACTGTTGTTCCCCCTTTGATCTCACTGTAGGTCAGGCTTTTGAAAATATTTCATTTTTCGTCGTTGATAATGAACAGCCGATCTGTGAATGGTAGAAAAAGGCATGTGAAACACGTGACGGCAAAGGAACTTTGGAAGATCAGGTCTTTACTTTTAATTATGCTTTTAATTATGTTTTAATCATAAAATTTCGATTGTAATCGAAGAGATACTGTAAAGAAAAAAAGATGAAAATCCTATTCCACTCCTGCGTGGCATGGAATTTCTCTGTTTATTTTCGTTTTCAAAATTTTCTAAAAATCGACACTTTTCCTCGTCATTTCGTCATTTATCATCGTTATTCAGTGTTCTTTAGGACGGCATTTCTCAAGCGTGAGAGTTTTTGTACAAGTGAGGGCGAGAGCACAGTGAAGCGACCTGTCTCACCGCACTGAACAAGACCGACCTGACGACCTTCTTGCCTCCTGGTCCAGGGTTCGAGTCCCGGAGGTTGAGGATGGTGACACGGAGGGAAAAGAGACGGGAAGAGGGGAGAAAGAGAGAGAGAGAGAGAGAGAGAGAGAGAGAGAGAGAGAGAGAGAGAGAGAGAGAGAGAGAGCACTGTAGGAAGTTACCTCAGTAACTGCTTAACCATGTCGCTGCAGTTCATTTTCATATAGTTACCCTTGTGATGTAGTTAACGCCTTGGTTGCCCCGAAGCTCGTCTGCTTGAAGCAACCAGCCGTCTTCGCCATTCTGGCTCCGTCTATGTAGATTGGGAATTAAGGGCCGCTGTTACTGTCTTCCGGCAGTTAACCTCGTCCAAGACTATCAGGCCTTACAGTCAAGAGAGTTCAAGGATGCAAATATGGCTTTTAAGACATTTCCAGCAAAATGAGAGCCTTAAATCTATGCTTTTCTCTATAGACCATCTTTCATAGTTCCATATCTGTTTGCCTGCCTCTTTACTGGTATATGGAAATCATATTCATGGGGGTCTGCAACATGTTTTCTTGGCGTCCTTGAACGAACCTTCAACATGACACTTAAATCAGGGGAAGGTCCATGGGCAGCGTTCTTCACTTTATGAAAGGAACATGAATACTGTATATATTGGCCCCAGAGCTGCTGCCTTATGATAAGGTTTCAGTAAAGCCATTATGTCTTGGGAAGTGTATGAGTTTAGGAGGTTAGTGTAAGGGGACGCTGTGCTGAACTGCTCAGGGACGAGCATCTCTAATGAGGTCGTTAACGGTGAACGATGAGAAGGTCGATGAGAGAGACGACCTGGTCTGACACGGACTCAACCTGACTAAGAGAGAGAGACCACTAGAGGGAGGGAAGGAGGAGAGAGGAAGTCGTGAGTGGAAGGGGAAGGTGCATAGACTGGAGGAGACAGATGAAGAAGAAGCAGACGGTGGAGAAAGAAGAGCGAGGAGAAAATAGATGAAGACAAGAATGAGGAAAAAGAGACATGAAGAAGAGATCAAGAAATGAAGGGAGGAGATGGAGAAACGAAGAAGAGGAAAGTTTAAGAAGAGATGAAGAAAAATTGGGGAAAAAAGATAAGATTAAGGAATCAGGAAGAAGGATACGGGAGGTGGATTGATAAATAGAAAAAAAAGAGGAAAAGAGATAAGTCGTACACTGCTATAGGAAGAAAATGAGGGCAGTGGAAATAAAGAAGGATAATGTAAGAAGAATTGGTACAAGGTCATGCACGGGAGGAAGAGAGCAGAAACACGGAGGAGGTTCACAGTGAGAAAGAAAGGAAGGAGGGATGAAAGAGACGACGATCTTCTTAAAAGACGATGTGAGGAAATGTAAGTGAATGAGGAAGAACATATATGTAGGTTCCAAATGTAGAAAACAAGATAGTCAGACACAAGACATGGATACGTTATGTTCCCCTTGCTAGAGAGAAAGGGTGGAAGGAAGGAAGGGAAAGGACTTTTCGAAGAAATGGGGAAGGACTGAATAGAAAAGAAAATCGATGTAAAGAGTGAAGATAAATATCACATGACATGAATTTTGAAGAATGATTGAGTGACTGCGACGCTTGGGGATAAATGTGAAGAAAGGACTGTGAAATAGCGAATGGGAAGAGAATATAAACAGGCGTTGGTAAATGGAAAGAAATGTCAAGAAGGATCAGCGGGAGAGAAAAGGATCGCAAGAAAGAATGAAGAATTACCAGGTGGTAAGACTTGGGATCTCACTAATATGGGGATGAACGGATGATGAATGAAAAGGTAAACAAGACAAGTGAGAAAGAGATAAACTTATGAAGAGAGGATAGGATGGAGAGATGAAATTGATGAATCATACTTGGTAAAATATGAGGTAGGAAAGAAAGCGATTCTCTCTCTCTCTCTCTCTCTCTCTCTCTCTCTCTCTCTCTCTCTCTCTCTCTCTCTCTCTCTATCAATCACTCTGTCTATATAATTATTTATGTCTCTTTCTATATGTCTCTCAGTAGCTTTGTGCATCACTGTGGTCATCCCTATGCAGTGCTAACCCTGGTTTTGTATAAAGTTTCTTCGTAAGTTCTCGTAAGTAAGGGGTTCTCTTCTGAGAAGATGTGAAAAGACTTATCAAGCAAGCCAACAAGTGAGAATAAAATGCCTGTTGCAAGAGACAGTACTAGAGATCCTAAAAGATTTTATACATATATCAATAATACGAAACATATAAGGAGTCAGACAGGACTCATAGTAAACGATGAAGGGAACCCATTGTGGATGATGAAAGCATAGCAACAACCATGAACAAGTTTTTCAGTTCTATTCTAACATTAAGAAAACAGCGACACGAATTTTGAGACAGCACTCACATGATATCGGAATTTACCGTCACAGAGAAGTACTAACACATCAGTTGAAGACAGATGAAATTTCAGTTCCTGATCGTTTCTGTCCACGAGTAATTAAAAATGGCAGACGCGAATTCCAAGACGTTCACCTATATTTTCAATGAATCTCTCCGGGTTGTTCCGAATAGTCCCGTGGGACTAGTGTCTGGCAGACGTGATTGATATATGCAAAAAAAGGAAGCCGTAAAATGCTCGGCAATTACCGTCCTCTTAGCCTCGGATCAATTATATATAAACTTCTGGAGTCGATTATTTGAGATAGAATCGTAGTCTAACTGGAACAACATAGCTTGATCAATGATACACAGCATGGACTTGGAAGACACAGACCATACCGTACAAGCCTCCTTGAATTTTACCATATTTTATTCAATACCCACAAGACAAAAACTATATATTTCTGGACTTCCAAAAGGCATGCGACAAAGTCCTCTATGTCAAACTGATGCACAAAGACCGGGCCTTGGGGATTACTGGTTGCTTAGGAAATTGGACAGAAGCCTGGTTACGTGATGGGAGGCAGAGAGTCGTAATGAACAGTGACTCATCACCGTGGTCACCCGTTCCTAATGTGTGGGGTCTCCCAGGGATCTGTCCTTGGGCCTATACTTTTCATCATGTATGTTGACGATGTTGATGTAAGGCTGAATAACTTAGTGTCCAGATTTGCAGATTACACAAAGAAGATCGGCAGTGTCATATTGACTGAAGAAGGTAGGCTAAGATTAGAAGAGGATCAAGATAAAATCTGTGAATGGTCAAAAAAAAAAGGCAAAATCCATTCAGCGTCAATTGATATCATGAACTGATGACCCAAAAGATGAAAGACATCCTTTGTGTGAGGGATCTTGGGGACATTGTCTTTAACAGCCTCAAAGTCACCCGGCATTATAATGAAGCTGTCAGGAAAGCAAATAGAATGTTAAGATTCATTAACAGAAATTTTACATGCGAAAGTAAGAATATGATATTGCCACAATACCTAAGTCTAGTTAGACCCCACCCTAAATATCCAGTACAGTTCTGGGCCTCCCATTTAAGAAAGGATGTTCTTGAAAGCAATTCAGCGAAGAGCAACATAATTGATTCCTTCCGTACGTAACAGACTATATGAGGCCAGATTACGAGAATTAAACTTGTTCTCTCTAAGCAAGAAGCATCTCCGAGGCAAATTGATAGAACGTTTTGAAATACTTAAAGAATTCAACAACGTCAGTATTGAAAATTTCTTTACACTAGCACCAGCGCTGCCAACGAGAGGAATTGGACTGAAGCTTAGAGGTCGCCAAGTTAATCTGGATTGTACGAAACATTTCACCAACGACTTTACTGATTCGTGGGTTAAGCTTCCACAATATGATGTTCAGAACAACACTGTTAAAACTTCAAAACTAGGCTTAAGCATCACTTGTCACTCTCCGGTATTGAATATTTGATTTAGTCAGTCATCATAACTTTGTGGTACATGATGCCACCTCCTTAAACACCGATTTCTTCCTCGCCATCCTGCAATAACATGCCAACATTGATTAACCCGTAACACCTGCTTTAAGGAAGCAAGAAAGATTGTATCATTCTACCACATCAGGAGTGATATAAACGTGGTAAGTCGCGAGGCTGGAACTCTAAGTTTATCCTCAGTATAGCCTTCATAACAAAAAGTGAAGAGGTGCATGACGCCCGTGATAGGAAGAATGACATATTCATGTTTGTTCTACCTTATGACTTTCCTATAAAGATTTTCTTCATGCATATTAATCCTGCAAGGTATATTTTTCTACTTGTTCTCCGCCCAACGTGTTGCCGGAGGGAGTGGAAGGTATGGGAAGGAGCCTCTGCTGAGCAATTCTTTCCTTTTACTGTTTTTCTGTGGACTACATTTTACTTTTTTCTCCTTTTTTAAGTAGTGTTAAGACCCGACCACCATGGCCCGGTGTGGTCTATGTACCTGTATACGTGGGAAGTATTCTTTCTCCCCTATCCACAGGGGTAAATATATATATATATATATATATATATATATATATATATATATATATATATATATATATATATATATAGGGGATAGGGGAGAAAGAATACTTCCCACGTATTCCCTGCGTGTCGTAGAAGGCGACTAAAAGGGGAGGGAGCGGGGGGCTGGAAATCCTCCCCTCTCATTATTTTTTTTTTTTTTTTTTAACTTTTCCAAAAGAAGGAACAGAGAAGGGGGCCAGGTGAGGATATTCCCTCAAAGGCCCAGTTCTCTGTTCTTAACGCTACCTCGCTGACGCGGGAAATGGCGAATAGTTTGAAAAAAAAAAAAAGATATATATATATATATATATATATATATATATATATATATATATATATATATATATATATATATATATATATGAACTATTAACCATTTCTTCCTCCTTATATCTTTACTGTTAACCGTTGGTCTTTTTATTGGCTAGTAGGACTTTCCGGGAAAAAATAGTTGAGGCAATTTCACTAGTGGGAACACTGATATCAGACCGTTAACATATCAGACCAGTTATCGTACGGTGACATTTTACGTCGTCCTGATATCATTTTGGTGAACTTGTGTTCATAAGAAACTAAACTTTTTAACAAAGGTTTTCGTTTTCCGATATGGTTAAATGCAGAGTTTGATTCATGTTGCTTATTTAGTCTGGCGATGAAATGACTTAGGGTATTAAAATGAAGGATGGATTTTTATCCTCTGCCAATGAAGGTTTTGTATATATATATATATATATATATATATATATATATATATATATATATATATATATATATATAGAGAGAGTATATATACATAGAGAGAGAGAGAGAGAGAGAGAGAGAGAGAGAGAGAGAGAGAGAGAGAATGTATATTCTTTTCTAAGTATTATTTGTGTCCAGGTGATTAATGGATGTCTTTTCCTTGCAGGTATGTGCTGGGCTAGACTGCTGGAGCTGTGCAATGTGTCTGCTGGTGTTGCTCGGTACGTCTTACTGTTTGTTTCTGTTACAACAGACGTAGTCCCTGGATCACCTCACAAGACCTGCCCCCGTTGTGACCAAGGTATCGAATGGAGGAGGAGGCATTGTGTGGTTGTCACACCGTGAAGCAGTGAGAATCGCCTCCAGTGATTGGTTGGAAAGTCATGGGAAACGATAACAATATGATTGGTTGTAAGCAGGTCATATTTTAACCATTAGGATAGATTTTCTTTTTCGTTTTCTTTTTATTGCATCAGCTACAACAATGAAGATAAATGTTGTCAGAAGATTTTCGAGACCAGGGCTTCCCAGCTTTCGCCGCAGGTTTGTGAAGTATAGCATTTCCTTCACTTGATGTACAGCGTAAATGGTGATTTAAGTATACTTTAGGAAGCCCTTGCTGACTAAGTGTAGCATTCCTAAAGTTGTATTGTCCAACTTTGTCACAGATTGGAAGTGAGTTTCATTCGTCCCTTAGCATCTCCATCTGAATACGATATAACGTCTCCTCTGTGGTTCTGTCAGCGTCAATAGAATGATTAATCCGAATCCTGATTTTCCATCTTGGTATTGTTGATCACCTCGTTTGTTATGTGTTTTATATAAATTCTCATAAACGTTCACAAACGTTTTTGTTTTCTCTTCGAAATGTTCTCAACAGCGTTTGGTGTCAGCCGGGTGGTCGGTAATGATATCATTCATCAGAATAATGCACGATCTTCTCAGAGATATTGGTGTTAATTCCACACCACCTGTCAACGTTCCATGATAAACGTTCAGAAATGCTCCTTCTTGGAACATCTTAGACAACGTTCACTGTTAAGAGGGACTTGAATGGCATTATTCATCAAAATAAATCCCAACATTCTCTTGAATTGTATATAGCTGATATTGGTGTACCATTTGTCTAAGTTCCATGAAAATTGCTTAAAGAATTTCTTTTCCTGAACCATACGTGACGGAGCGTAGTGTCTCCTCCTCCTCCTCCTCCTCCTCCTCCTCCTCCTCCTCCTCCTCGTCTTCCTCCTCCTCCTCCTTCTCCTCCTTCCCCTCCTTCCCCTCCTTCCTCTCCCCAACAATCAAAGTTTTGTGCCATTCCTTCGTACTGGAGACGATTAACTTGAGACATGGTTAGCAAGTATTTTGGCTCAGTACTCCATGACATTTATTATTCTTTATCTACGTCTACTGTAGGATTACACTGGGTAAAAGATTGAATAACCATAAATATATATTTTGGGCTGCTCATCTTTAAGCGTCAATCAACTGAGATGATAGACCTTCTCCTTAAGCCCTGTATGATGCGTAAGATAAATTCGTGACTTAAGACGCATCTACTGTTCTACCAGGGTCAGGTCCATGTTTGGCATGAAGGTCACCACCAGAAAATGCTCGTCATGTAACCTTGACTTAGCGAAAGGCTACAGAATTATAAGAATTTGCTCTCGATCTGAGAAACTGGGAAGCTCCGTAAAAGCATTTTTAGTGTGGGATTGAAACGATAACAACCATCAGCACGTATAAAGTCAATTTTGGTGTGATTTTTTCCCCCCCGCGATGCAGACACCAAACATGATGTCATTTTTAAACAACATACCTACTGCAGCACTAGGGCCTTCCGACGAGGCTGCGTGTGATAACAAAGAGACGAATGACAGAGGCAATGTCCGTAAATTGTATGGGTACGTAGGTGAAACATAGCTGCCCGTGGTGACGACACTCATGGCTCCTCCTATTGCAGCAAACCTTCCCTCCTATAGCGGCAAACCTTTCCTCCTATAGCGGCAAACCTTCCCTTCTAAAGCAGCAAACCTTCCCTCCAGGTGACAAACCTTCCCTCCTACAGCGACAGACCTTGCAGCTCCGATGCTACATCTGCCTCCTGTATGCCTCACCTGCCTCCCACTGCGACGACATACCTGGTTACTCCTGTCTACTTTGACGACACTCCTGGACTCACCATTGACATTACTGACGACACGTACGGCCGTTTCGTTGACGCATTTGACGGTCCCGCCGACAAACCTGGTTGGTGCGATGGCATCCCTAACCTTGCTATGGCGATCACCACCAGCATGGGAAATAAGACGAAAGTACAGGCCACCACTACGACGCGCTTCGTCCCCTCAACGACCTGTCGTACCTCTACATCCTCGTGCCCAACCTCTAGGAACGACGCAGCTAGTCTCTGCGACGACATACCTCATATCTGCGAAAGCATACCTCGACACTGCGACGACATGCCTAATCTTTGCGACAACATACCAACGCGACAGCAAATAGCCAAGTGCATATTCCTCATTACCATACCGGTACATGATGGCTCGCCATCACTGACAGATGGCATCCTGCTTATGTAAATTAATGCAGCAGATTATATACGATGCAGGTACATAATACCTGCATCTGTTTCATTATGTTTATATAACTATTGCTATCAAAGTATGAGCAATCAAAATTCTCCTACGAATTTATGTATCAGGTAGAAGGCTACTCTAACCCGTGACCGTGTTGTTAGGTTTTATGGAGGTGTGTGTCTTGGAGTCTCGTATTACGAGCCAAGGATGCGTCGTGTAATGAGGTTTGGTAGTGTTGGCCAGACACTCAATACTCAGATCACATTAGCAAGACCTGAGTTGAGCATTATCATGGTCTGCGTTCTGCTGAGGTTTACTCCCTCACAAACTACTCTCATATATTTCTTCTTTCTCCGCTCTTTACAGTCTCTCTCTCTCTCTCTCTCTCTCTCTCTCTCTCTCTCTCTCTCTCTCTCTCTCTCTCTCTCTCTCTCTCTCTCTCTCAACTTCGGATTGATATCAATGAAAGATGCATGGTGACGAGGAACAGTAAAATTCAACAAGCAGAGCTTGCGGTGAGCGCTACGCGGTTGTCTTACCCCTGCCGTTCTGGCAAGACCTCATTGTTGGTATTCGTAGGTAGGTAGGTACCCTCCCTCGTGGTAGTAGGTAGCAGGCAGCCACCTACCAGGGAGGTGCTGCTGCCAGGTAACTGGTGGGGTTAGCGACGCCAGCGCAGTAAGCTAGCACTACAGTGGCTATCATATTCCCTTCCTTGGTTCAGTTTACTGTCTTTTCTCTCTGTCTTAGCACACGTAAGTGTCTAGCACTCAGTCCACAAAGACACTCTCTCCATCTCGCTCTCAGCACTTGACAGCGCCTTCCATTAAATTTAATGTAGAAAATGAAAGTAATGGTATGTTACCATTTTTAGATTGCATGATCCATAGGCAAGGAAACAACTTTAAGTTTGTCATATACAGAATACCTACTAATGTATGCTCATATATCCATTATTACTCATCTCAGCATGAGAGAGAGAGAGAGAGAGAGAGAGAGAGAGAGAGAGAGAGAGAGAGAGAGAGAGAGAGAGAGAGAGAGAGAGAGAGAGAGTTGGAGGTGTGTAAGAGCAAGAGGCAGAATGTCAAGAAGGTACAAGAGCTGAAGGAAGGGAAATGAGAATTGATGAACTACATGGAGAGTATGAGAGGTCTTGGAAAGAGGTGAATAGTGAAAGAAGTAAAAGAGAGGGGAATGGGTGCTAATGGGGAGCTAGTAACAGGCAAAGAAGAGGTGAAAAGGAGATGGAGATAGTATTATGAAGGACTACTGAATGAGTTGATGAAAGGATGGTGGATGTAGTGTGTATGGGATGTAGTGGTAAACGGAACGAGAAAATCTTCATGAATGGTTTGCTGAAAGGGGAGGAAGCAGCGAAAGACTTAAATAAGGTGAAATGTGGGAAAATTGTTGGAGCGAATGGCATTTGTGTTGAATTTCTCAAGAAATGGGGTGACTTTCTTTCATAAGGTAGTCAGGCTTTTCACCGGAAATCTGGGTCAAGCTGAGGTGCCTGAGGAGAGGCAGAATGCATTTACAGTGTCCTTATAAAACGGCAATAGGACGCTAGTAAATGTTTGAGTTGTAAAGGTATAAGTCTGGTAAGGTGTTTTGTAGAATGGTGATTGCGAGGCGGGTGTCATTCACAAAGCATCAGGTCGGGGAGGAGCAGTGTGGCTTCAGGACGTGTAGAGGATGTAAGGACCAGGTGTCTGGGTTGAAAAATCTGTCTGGGAAAATACTTGAATAAAGAGAGGAACTTGTATACGGCATTAATGGACCTAGAGAAAACAGTGATTGGATTCACAGAGATGTCTTGTGGAAGGTGTTACAAATATGCGGTGTGGTTGGGAAGGTAGTGAATCGCAGTGAGGAGTTTTCACTGAGAAAGTAAGGCGTGTCTGCCAAGAGGGCAGAGGGTTGCAAGTTAAGGTGGATCTATGACAAGGGTGTGCGATATCCCTTTCGGCTATTCAATCTGTTCCTAGACAACATTGTGAGGGAGGTAAGTGCGAGGGTCTTGGGTAGAGTAGTGGGTGTCCATTATTCAGGTGATGGAGGGGCTGAGAGATGACACTTGCTATCTGCAGATGATGCAGCTCTGGTGGCAGACTCGACTGAGAAAAACCAGAAATTGGTGTCAGAGTCTGGGAGAGTGCTTGTTGTGAGGCAAGTGAACAAAAGTAAAGCAGTAAGGTGCAGCCGACTGCGAGGCACCATGGCTTGAGGATGTTTGAATAGGGAGAACCTTGGAGGAGGGGAGTGCTTTAGGTGCCCGGGAGTGGAAATGGCAGCCACTGGAACTATAGGGGCTGAAGTAGTGGGTGGGAGAAGGAGCTGATGGAGTAGATGCACTGACAAGTGTATTGCGTGAGAAGTAAGTTTCTGATCGGGAAATGATGGGTATGTTTGAAGGTATAGTTGTCTGTCTCAACGTTATTGCATGGATGCTAGTCATAGGCTCATAATGCAGAAGAACGAAAAAAGGAGGGTCCTGATAGAAATTTATTGCCCCAGGAAAGTATGTCGAGTGATGTAGTAAATGCAGTTTGATGACATGAGTTTACATGGGAAAGACAGACAACAGGATGCCTGATTGATCCATGGCTGGGTTGCCTGGTAAGAAAAAAAAGTTCAAATTGACAAGAAAATATAATTCCGCTCAGCAGTTTTTTTTAAAGCTATCACCGACTTCCCGCTGCTGCACATTAGTCCCCGTTAACGGTGTCGTTTATACTGTTTATTTCTGGCGTTTTCCTCAGAGTATAACTGAATTTATGAAATATTCATCTAAACGACTTTTGAAGGTATTTATAGTCTTAGCATTCACTACGTTTGACGGTAACTTATTCCAGTGCTCAATACACCTATAGGAAAAGAAGCTTTTTCCACGTCCTTGCTACGTCTTTTAGCTTTGAGTTTTATTGTATTTGTCCTGATAACCGTATTTTCTTGTATTTCGAAAAGATGTTCGTGATTTACTTTATCGATTTTGCTCAGAATTTTGAACGCTTGGATTAAGTCGCCGTGATGTGTACGTTTTTGAAGGGAGAAGGGATCCAATCGTATTAGCTTCTCTTCGTATGCCGGATTTTTAAGGGATGGGATCAATTTTGTCGCGTGTCTTTGTACTTGCTCTAATTTTTGTCTTCTTTTTTTTTTATAGATTAGGGACCAAAACTGGAATGCATATTCAGTTGTGGTCTTACTAGAGAATAAAAAAAGGGTGAGAATTGTTTCTGGTGTCTTGTAATCTATGTTCCAGGCTATGAAACTTAACATTTGGTTACCTTTTTTGTTTGCTGCTTGACACTGTTTAGTGTACTTCAGATTGTTGCTAATGACAACTCCAGGGTCCTTTTCTTCATTTACTTTAGTTAAAGAGTTTCCGAATAGATTGTAGTTGTAACGTATAATCTTATTTCCAAAGTGCATAACTTTATACTTGTCCATTTTAAACTTCATTTGCCATTTGTCTCACCCCTCTGCTGGTTTACAGCTCTACCTCTTAGTTTAGTATCGTCAGGGTGTTGTGAAATGTGATGGAGATATGGAGAGGGTAAGAAAGAAAGACTGACCAAGTGAATCTACTTGTTAGAAATGGAGATATATCAAGGCGAAGTAGAAAACCGAGAAGATGAAAGGATAGAGTAAAGGAAGTTTTGAGTAGTCGTAGTCTGAACATTCAGGAGAGTAAAAAGCGTGTGTGGAATAGAAGAGATTGGAATAATGAGGTATACGGGGGATGGTTTGTTGTCATTAGGTTGAACCAAGGAATTTGAATCGGTCAGGAAGATCATGGGATGGTTCTTAAGACTTGCCTGTGGATGGTGGGCTCTGTTTTGATGACATCTAGAGAATGGATATGAGCAAGTGGGACTGTTGTTCCCATGTTCTTAGTGGTACCTCACGAAGGCGGGAGACGGCGAGCGAGAGAATGTACTTGCTTCCTTCCTCAAGAGTCACTTCTGACTTTGTAAACATATACTCATATGTATATGTAAGTGTGTGTGTGTGTGTGTGTGTGTGTGTGTGTGTGTGTGCGATCACGGTGCAGCGACAAGATGTGACATTAATCAAACAAGTTTGACCATACCAGGTTGGTGGTGGTGTGCATGTTGTTATGTATTCAAAAGAAGTCAGTACTCCATTATAGGGAGCTTTATCTATATGATAAAGAATTAAGATATATTACGTACTCTGCTACGTAAACATAGATTTAAATGGTCTCTTTTTTTTTCGTATTATCTCACCACTGACGGGCAGAGTCGAGGCCAGTGCCCTTGGAAACCCTGGCAGAAGAGACTCATGGAAGTCATATCAGCGTTCGTGAGCCGACACGTGTGAGAACTTGATCCTTTCGTCTATTGATCTTGCTAACCGTGGATTGATCATTGGTATTTTGCTTGGCTGCCTTTAGGCAAGTCATCCTTGGTGGACATTCCCAGCTTCTTCACCAAGTGATCTTTGTTCTTCATAGGTCAGCTGACTACGTCTGCTTGCTACCATGATAGCTGGATAACACAAAGAGTGAGATAGTGTGTACTGACACCCTTGAACATACATTTTGTGGGTCTGTTCATCTGATGTAATCACCCAGCTGGTGCTGTTTCCTCCGTCAGCAACCCGTCTAGTTAGCAGGTTCCTCGTAGCTTTACCCGCATCCTGCATCACGCCACCACCACACTGAAATGGCCCGCCTGGCCACCTAACGACATCTGAAACACCGCCAAGTTAAGCTGTGTAATCGCGCCACCAAACCTTACGTCGTCCACAACCCAGCCGCAACGCCAGACACACTGCATGACACTGGATGGATCACTCTAGCGTTGTCGTGGGTAACGAAGTGAGTCAGTAAACTTAACTTTCGAGGAAAAGACGTGATTGTTCACGAACTGTGATACTGAGAGCTTGAAATACGGCTCATAGACAAATCGCGCAGGGTAATTGACAGGTGTACAGCAAGTTGAAACTAAGCGATATATATATGTATAGTGTGTGTGTGTGTGTGTGTGTGTGTGTGTGTGTGTGTGTGTGTGTCTTTCCTTAACATCATTTGAACATTACGTTTGAATTTAAACATAAAAATCCGCATTAAAAGGAGCATATATTATTAGCAGTATATGGAAAATACTTATTCAGTTACTTTAGATGTACATCGTTTCTTCTGCTGTGATGGTGTCCCGTTAAATAAATGGCGACCTGCTGAACATTGCAGATTTTTTTTTGATAGCTGTTAGATACAGATTCACAACGGAAATAGGCAACCAATGACATGAAAACAGTATCTAACGACTGGAACAAGTTGTTAAGTGAGGTCATAGACGCAAGCTTGATGGAGAGTTTTAAGATTTAGAATTGATAACTTCGTGACTGATGATTATTGGTATGCAAAAAAAAAATCAAAATTTACATAGGAATGACCACTGGGCTTTTTGCAATTTCCTGTGTCCTTAGGTTGTCTCCCTTGCCTACATTACCTGTTCGTGAAATGGTATGCAAAGTATTCTTCCTGTAGTCAGCTGGTTCACTGATAGGTGTTCTCACCGATATATGAGACAGTTTAGCCCATGTCAGTTCTCTTTTCCCTGAGTCAGTGGCTGTGGGGGAAGTGCCTGAGTATTGGAAGTCTCCTGATGTAACACCCATATTCATAAGAGGTTATAGATGACAAGCCCGGAAACCATCGTCTACGTTGTCTTACGTCCGATGACGACGGTTTTTGTCGTCCAAGGGCACGACCCCGTCATCGAGGCCTCTTGGCAGGCGCTGGTCGTGTTGGTACGACGGCGTACGTGATTAATGATGAAATGCAACGGTGTATGTGATGACTGTGAGTGAACGAGTGTGGAGTATTTGCTGATGATGATACGTATATGCCTTTCGGTGTACCCATCTCTCAGCCCAGTTTCGGACGACCCTCCTCCATTTCTCTCCTCGTCTGGTGGATCCCACTTTACGTCGCCGACCATAGTCGCTAGTTTATTGGCCAGTTTGTTAAGGGGCTCACGTGCCCGACCTGCCATCCAGGTTTATAAGGAGCCATTAAGATAAGCCGAGGAACTTTAACAGCTTCATAAAATTCGAAGCTAATGTGGAATAAGTGGGAGTGATGTTGTGGGATAGGGGTGAGGTGGCCTAGTGGGAAGTGGGGTGGTATGTGTTGCGGCAAAGTGATGTGGTTTTGTGAGGTAGTGATATAGAGGTGGGTGATTTGACGTGATAGGCTGATGTAGCGCAATGGAGAGATCTAATGTAGTAGGATGATGCAGTAGAGTAAAGGATGGGGTTAAGTATAGTGACGGGAAGCAATAATGTGTAGAGGAAGGATGTGCATTAAAACGATGGGATAAAGCATGGTGATGTGAAGGGTAAAGCCACAGTACAGAATAACATAGAGTTAAATGGGGCGGTAGAGTAACGCGGTGTGTTAATGATGATGTGATGGTGGCGTGGGATGATGTGGTGGTGTAGGTGGGTATAGTGGTGGTGTAGGTGGGTATAGTGGTGGTGTAGGTGGGTACAGTGGTGATGTAGGTGGGTATAGTGGTGGTGTACGTGGGTATAGTGGTGGTGTTGGTGGGTATAGTGGTGGTGTACGTGGGTATAGTGGTGATGTAGGGGATGTGGTGGTGGTGTGTTGTTAGTGTAGGATGATATGATGGTTGTAGAGGTGTAGGATTATGTGATGATGGTGTAAGAAGGTATGCCGGTACTGTACGATGATGTAGTGGTGGTGGTGGTGTAGAATTATGGTAACGGAAGGTGAGGTAATTTTGTTGAAGGATGATATAGCTGTAATGTAGGGTGGTGTGGTGATGCGGTGGTAGTGAGGGATGATATGGTGCTGTAAGAAGCTGTGATGTTGCCAGGGAATGAGGTGGTCCAGGATGATGTGGTGGTGCAGGATGATGTGGTGATGCAGGATGGTGTGGTGGTGCAGGATGGTGTGGTGGTGCAGGATGATGTGGTGATGCAGGATGATGTGGTGGTGCAGGATGATGTGGTGGTGCAGGATGATGTCGTACTGTAGGGTGATGTGGTGGTGCAGGATGTTGTGGTGCTGTAGGATGATATAACCAGGTGACAAAGTGAGGGAAAAAGGTTAAGGAAGAGAACACTTGGGTGTATGTGATGTGACGGTTGAATGATGATGTACAAGGTGGAGTAGCATGATGTAGTAGAGTGAGATGACGTAGTGGTCAGATTGATAGACAAATGTCTATCGAGTGAACTAGAAGAAAATGATAGACAGAGGTGTTATGGTGGAATGATATGACTAAGATGACATGACAGATAAGACTGATGTGATGGTATAGGATGATGTAACGTAACAGGATGATGTGGTATAGTAACATGATGTTTGAGGGTAGTATGATAAATAGGAATTGGATGATCATGTTTATGTTGTAGTTAAGCAGTTGGTAGTGTCGGGTGAAGGTGGGGTACAATGATGTAATGAAGAATGGTAAAGATACAGTGAAGTAGACTGATGCATTGGAGAAGAATGGAGTAATGAGAAAGGGTGATTTTGAACACCATAATGTCTTCAGTACGTTAAGTCCTTGCCGTGGGGCACTGTGATGGAGTAAGTTATGTTTTGATCTTGCTCAATGTAGTGAGTAGATGGCTGTTGTATAGTGAGACCAATATGGTAGAGCTTACTGATGTGGTAAATAATGATGAGAACTAGGACGTTGTGGTGGAGTAGGGCAGTGTGGTGGAACATGGCGATGCTACTGAGTAGCTCAGTATAGTATAGAATGAGGTGCTGGGGTAGGATGACTTAGAGATGAAGTGAGATCCCAGTATATATGGGGAGTGATTTACGACCATCCATTCACAAACGAACTGCACGGGGAAGCTGAACGGTTTCTCGGTGAAGGTTGCTGAATCCCCCATTGACCTTTCTCATGGAAATTTATAGACAGTTTGCAGTCACTAACAATCAAAAGGTAATGACGGCGTTGATAATCATCATATTCAAAAGTCCTGGAGACAAACATTACCATAGATTAGAAACTCTTTGGAATCTGTTTGCATCGTCATGATACTGTAAGAACCTAAAATTATCGAATGGAAGGGCTAGAAGTTACTAACTGATATGTGTAACTTTCTCAAATAAGTTTGAATGAATAATTCTCAAGATTACATGTTGCATCCTTGGGCCACTCACGCTCAGATCCTGTACTGTCGACTGAAGGACGGATATGTCCTGTTCTGTGTGTTTGACTCTCGCAATGAGATGGGAAAAATTGTACAAAAATGTATGATTACATTACCGTCAGTGACCCGTGTCGTCCTAGGGTCGCTGTTTGTCTACTTCGTACTTGGTTATAGGTCACAACCAGCTCACTGCCTCATGCCCAAACGTTTCTTTACTTTGGTGCTCGCTTAGTTTACAGTAGATTGAGCGATGTATATGGCGTCGCCTGTTTCATATACGATCACTAGATATAATGTTGGGGTTTTTAGATTTAATCACACGTCAGGAGACACATGCAACATCCCTGTTAAAAGAAAAAAAAAGGCTTTTTGGTGCGTAGTCTATGCGTTCTGCAAAAGCAGCAGAATTGAATTATGTGTGTACTAGTGCTTCACTTCTACCTTCGTTCGTTGCCGTTATGATATACATAGATTCACAAGATTAAGAGAAGATCGGATAATATTTTTAGGTATTTGTAGATTAACTTCACTGTTAATATCGTTGTTAGTTAGACACTAGTATAGAAAAAGTTTAAGCAATTTCACGGGCGAATTGCAAAGCTCTTCCCACAGGTTTGGGCCATTTCTCTTCTCCAGTGAGTGAGAGGGTACGCAAAACACTGCTTTTGATTATCGTCCTTTATCTTGCCATGTTAGTTATATGAAGCAAGGTTAAGTGTATGAAACATGGTTAAGTGTACTACAAGTATTGAATGTACCAATTAATTTCGGTCAATCATGGGAGAACTTGCTTGGGAAGGCAAAAGGGATTTCTTTCTGTCGTTGACTTGTTATGCCTAGGACACGCTGCAGCATCACCAGAAAGCTTACCACACTTTTCTACAATCCAAACTATTATTTATATATATATATATATATATATATATATATATATATATATATATATATATATATATATATATAGCATATCTCTCTCTCTCTCTCTCTCTCTCTCTCTCTCTCTCTCTCTCTCTCTCTCTCTCTCTCTCTCTCTCTCTCTCTCTCTCTCTCTGTATATATATATATATATATATATATATATACACAGAGGGATATCCCTGGGGATAGGGGAGAAAGAATACTTCCCACGTATTCCCTGCGTGTCGTAGAAGGCGATTAAAAGGGGAGGGAGCGGGGGGGCTGGAAATCCTCCCCTCTCGTTTTTTTTAATTTTCCAAAAGAAGGAACAGAGAACGAGGCCAGGTGAGGATATTCCCTTAGAGGCCCAGTCCTCTGTTCTTAACGCTACCTTGCTAATGCGGGAAATGGCGAATAGTTTGAAAGAAATATATATATATATATATATATATATATATATATATATATATATATATATATATATATATATATATATATAGAGAGAGAGAGAGAGAGAGAGAGAGAGAGAGAGAGAGATGATTTTTCTCGACATTTCTGCCAGAAATCATTTTCAGTTCATTTACTTAATTGGCATCAGATGACAAACGTCAAGTGACTAAGGACGCTGCTCCTCCTCCACCCTTAGTGAAGGCTGGAGTTGAACATCTGGTCAAGAAGATAGGAATCAAAGTCAATTTGAAGACCAGGTGAATATTTAGGTTGTTTTTCATGTTGCTACTCTGCGTGGTCGTCGACAGTACAGGAAGAGGGAGGTTAGTGGGGTCCATGGTGCAGGATAATGCAATACATCATATGTGAATAACACGGACGCTGATATTGTTTTATGGAGGCTGAATCAGGACTTTCTTACGTAGACAGACCCAGCAGATAGACGGAAACACACACACACACACACACACACACACACACACACACACATACACACACACATACACACACAAAGATAACAAATAAGAAAGATGTAAGTCTCAGGAGACGGGCAATACAAAAACGAAAAAAAACTTCACAAATCCTTGATTTGCACTTCACGCAACCTACGGTTGAGTGAAACGCGATTATATAACCTATTGTCCTTTTAACGATATGAGACTGGAAAAATGAAAGTCTTGGGAGCGTCTGGAACTCCCTTAGGCTAAAAGTAAAGAAAGAAAATTAGCTTAATTTCCTCGAGCTCTGGAATAATGAACGAGTCCCTGGAAAAAATCTGAAGAAAATGGGATATTTTTTTTCTTGTGATTTTTTTTTTCCATAACCTTCAACATCACGAAGTTGGTACTAATACTACTTCTACTTACTACTTTCACTCTGTTCCTCTACTTGTTACTTGGTTCTTCTACTTCGTAGTTTTACCTTCAGGTTTTACTTGGGTGTTTCTCCTTGACACTTATACTTAATACTTCTACATGATACTTCTACTTGGTTCTTCTACTTATACTTGGTACTTTTGTGTTTCTACTTGTTGTATTATACTTGGTACTTTTGTTTTTCTACTTGGCATTTGTACATGGTACTTTTGTTTTTCTACCGAGTACTTGATCTTAGAAATTCTACCTGGTGTCTCTACTTGGTATCTATACTTGGTATTTCCACATGATACACCTACTTCCTTCTTCTACTTTGTGGTTATACATATTACTTCATGGTTCTTCTTCTACTTGGTACTTGTACTGAGTTCTTCTACTTGGTGCAAGTACTTGGTTCTTTTTCCTTCAAGTTTTTCTACAAGTTCGCCCCTTGTAGCCTCTATTCAATAGAAAAAGTGGAATGAAATTCAAACAATCTGTTCACCCAAAAGTTATTCAAATATCAGTTCAAAAATAGGTGGAGTTTTTGGGTAGAGAAGATCTCTCTTGAAAACTATCTTTACCAGACGTGCTGAAAAATTTGATGAGGTAGAATCATTTTTCATCAGATGGAAGCCGACGTCATATAATTAAAGAGGTTAAGGATTAAAATTTTGTGTTGTATCCCCTATGTCACTCTTGAACTTGCTAGGTCATTTAGCTTGTACCTATCATATATAATTCAGATAGTACCCGCTTAATCCACGCTTGTTATGTTTATAAATAGCTGTGTATTATCTGTTGAACTTTTGAAATAAAATATGATGTACAAAATTTCAATAAAGTCGTCTGACTACATGCAGTTCCAAGCTACGAGGATGAACACCATACGATTGCAAGTTAGCAGAAAAATTTGGAATTAAATCACTGTATAGTGTTACTGATTATCAAGGTTAATGAAATACTTAACTGGATATCTCTAAGAACAGAGCGTTTTCTTTGCGCGAAAAGGTATGCATCAAGCCTAAATGTTGTTCATTATGAAATGAGTAATGAAAGATTTGATAACCCCAAATGAATTATAGGAAGAAGAACGGAAACACGATTCAGGGTAGTCAGAGATACGGTTAGCCAAGACTTATGTCGATGAACCAGGTGATCATCTGGGCCAGGGTCATTCATTATGCGATATCAGTCTATGATATCGTAAAGTTAAATTGTTTTGTGGTAAATTTTTCAATATTAATCTCAGTATGCCAGTTTCTTAATAGTTAAGTTTTCGTTTGATCAAAAGCAAACGTAAAGTAAATGGACCTGATAAAACAGATGACAAAGTCATATCTTAATTATTAGTGATCTGAAGTTTCGAAACGTATGTAAGATTATTGTCATCCTTTTATTCAGGTTGTCAGGCACGTCATGGTTCTTTGGTTACGGCGAAGATGAAGGAATAGTAGTTTGCTTCAAGAGTTTCCACTGATAGTGCATGGCAAGAATGGGTCTTCAGATTGTCTTTATCTCATGTTGTGAACGTAATGAATATGTTTATTCTAACCTGTACGGTCTTCATCAGTTACTGTCGGAAACCTACTCCTATCCTGTTGCTCTGTGATTATATGTCACATATTCAGGGATCGTAGGACAGGGGGAATATTTTTCCTTTGAGACAAAGCTATGGAGTGTGTTTTTTTTCAGGGTTTAGACGGTTTGTAGTTTATGTGACACAATAATTCAGTAACTAACATTTGCTGTCGTTGATTAACAGTTCTGCCGAAGAGCAGGGATCTGAATGCATGATGTGCATGTTGCTGTCTTCATCGTGTGTGTATTCCATGTACTTACGATGGCTGATTGTATCAGTAGTTTATTGCTCACTGTAGTTACTGGACTGATCCTAGCGTGTCCGACAGCCTTTAGAACACCATTCAGAATGGCTGGGAGATATCGCTGGGTGTCATCTTAATCAACACAACGTTTCCTTTCAGCTAAATTAAACTATTCACTTGTAATTCTTCTGCCTCCTTAGTGCACAAGCTTATGCCTAGGGTTGAAGAATATTTCACCATCTTGATAACGATGATGAAAGGTTTTCAAAACTGTTGTATATACAGCGATGGTAAGCCAGGTGCACTTGACTCCCTTGTATCATGATATCACCGCTGTTACAGACGACATCCTACTTGGTGCATTCCAACCTGATAGATCATAGTTGTGGAACTGGCGATTGATGGAGGGTAATTGCCTGTGGTTCTCGTTAATGATCTCAAACTCGTCATTCAGAAGTTCTGATTATTTTCTTTCAACCAGGTCAACGTCGTTACAAATATATCCAGAGCAACAACATTCACCCGGTTGTAGCCATGTCCCGCTGCTGCATTTCAGAGCTCTTAAAGTGGCAGTAACTCAGTCTTCATGTTCATCTTCCTCGACCAGTTACGGTTCGGTCAGCACTTTGATGTATTCCTCTGCAGGTCCTCCTTGAAGTACACTTTTCCAAAACCGACTGCTGCCCTCTTGTCCCTCCTAGTTTGGCTCCTACTCTCTTAAAAAAAAATTTCATAAAGCGACTCACTTTCCCTTGTTCTGTGTCTCTGTTCATTATTGCCGCACCGATGAATGTCCGAGACATAGGCAGGTCCCTCAGCAATCATTAGCATTAGCGTAGGCTCCTTACTGTGGTAGTTACCTGGCTATTTCTCCGTCAATCCCTCACGGTAATTACCTTCATTCCCTGGCTTTTCTTTGCCACTCCACGTCGACTTTTATCAAAGGAGATCCGTCGTCTTTGAAGTGTCCGTACGTACGCACCACAGCCAGGCTCGCCCACAAAAATTTCCCCCGACCTCAGCTTCTGTCTGAAATTCTTGACGATGCGCCTTTTGATATTTTCTCAACAGTTAAGTATTTGTCCATAGCTTTCATTTCTATTAACATTACTAGCATCACTGTATTATTATTTCTGCATTTATTATTATTATTATTATTATTATTATTATTATTATTATTATTATTATTATTATTATTATTAATATCTTTATTATTATTATTATTATTATTATTATTATTATTATTTTTATTATTATACTTTGTCGCTGTCTCCCGCGTTTGCGAGGTAGCGCAAGGAAACAGACGAAAGAAATGGCCCAACGCCCCCCCCCCCCCCCCATACACATGTATATACATACGTCCACACACGCAAATATACATACCTACACAGCTTTCCATGGTTTACCCCAGACGCTTCACATGCCTTGCTTCAATCCACTGACAGCACGTCAACCCCGGGATACCACATCGCTCCAATTCACTCTATTCCTTGCCCTCCTTTCACCCTCCTGCATGTTCAGGCCCCGATCACACAAACTCTTTTTCACTCCATCTTTCCACCTCCAATTTGGTCTCCCTCTTCTCCTTGTTCCCTCCACCTCCGACACATATATCCTCTTGGTCAATCTTTCCTCACTCATCCTCTCCATGTGCCCAAACCACTTCAAAACACCCTCTTCTGCTCTCTCAACCACGCTCTTTTTATTTCCACACATCTCTCTTACCCTTACGTTACTCACTCGATCAAACCACCTCACACCACACATTGTCCTCAAACATCTCATTTCCAGCATATCCATCCTCCTTCGCACAACTCTATCCATAGCCCACGCCTCGCAACCATACAACATTGTTGGAACCAATATTCCTTCAAACATACCCATTTTTGCTTTCCGAGATAATGTTCTCGACTTCCACACATTCTTCAAGGCCCCCAGGATTTTCGCCCCCTCCCCCACCCTATGATCCACTTCCGCTTCCATGGTTCCATCCGCTGCCAGATCCACTCCCAGATATCTAAAACACTTCACTTCCTCCAGTTTTTCTCCATTCAAACTCACCTCCCAATTGACTTGACCCTCAACCCTACTGTACCTAATAACCTTGCTCTTATTCACATTTACTCTTAACTTTCTTCTTCCACACACTTTTCCAGACTCAGTCACCAGCTTCTGCAGTTTCTCACATGAATCAGCCACCAGCGCTGTATCATCAGCGAACAACAACTGACTCACTTCCCAAGCTCTCTCATCCCCAACAGACTTCATACTTGCCCCTCTTTCCAAAACTCTTGCATTTACCTCCCTAACAACCCCATCCATAAACAAATTAAACAACCATGGAGACATCACACACCCCTGCCGCAAACCTACATTCACTGAGAACCAATCACTTTCCTCTCTTCCTACATGTACACATGCCTTACATCCTCGATAAAAACTTTTCACTGCTTCTAACAACTTTCCTCCCACACCATATATTCTTAATACCTTCCACAGAGCATCTCTATCAACTCTATCATATGCCTTCTCCAGATCCATAAATGCTACATACAAATCCATTTGCTTTTCTAAGTATTTCTCACATACATTATTATTATTATTTTTTTATTATTATTATGTTATTATTATTATTATTATTATTATTATTATTATTATTATTATCATTATTATTTCTCTTATTATTGTTGTTGCTTTTCTTTTTTTTTATCGTCTTCTATTTTCTTTCTTCTTCTTCTTCTTCCATTATCATTGCTAGCTAATCCCTTACCTATATGATTATGATAATCGTCATTGTTGCTTTTATTGTTTTCTTTAGTACTGCTACTGCTATTACTGCTACTGTTATACTACCTACTACCATTACCTACTTCTGCTACCTACTACTACTACTACTACTACTTACACATACTTTTATAGTACTAAGTCGGATATCGTGGAAAGAAACTTATATATCTTAGGAGGCAGCGGCCCTTGAACATAACAGAAGGACGCCACCCGTCGTCTTCGTCAGGATATAAGGAAAGGGAATTGAAAGATAAAGCAGTGTCCTCTGCTGCTGCAGGTGGGGGTGGGATGTGTGTGTGTTGGGGGCTGGGGTGGGAGGTTGGACGCTGGTGAAGTGGGTCGTTTTTTCTTTTCTATTTATTCGCCTGATCCAAGTTTGGTGCGGGTTCTTGACAATGACAGTCCCGTTCTCTGGTGTGGCATTATTGGCACAGATCGGGAATGTGTGTGTGTCCCCCTCTGAGCGTGTGGCTGCGTTTAGGTGGACGAGTGTGATGTATGTGGTGTGTTATGTGTTTAGTGTGTTGATGTGTGGTGTGTTGATGTGTGATGTATACTGTGTGGTGTATGATGTGTGTTGTGTGGTGTATTTGATGTGTGTTGTGTGGTGTATTTGATGTGTGGTGTGTGATATGTGGTGTATGTGCTGCGTGGTGTGTGATGTGTGGTGTATGTGGTGTGTGATGTGTGGTGTAAGTGATGTGTGATATGTGGTGTATGTGATGTGTGATGTGTGGTGTATGTGATGTGTGGTGTATGTGATGTGTGGTGTATGTGATGTTTGATGTGTGGTGTATGTGATGTGTGGTGTATGTGATGTGTGATGTGTGGTGTATGTGATGTTTGATGTGTGGTGTGTGATGTGTGGTGTATGTGATGTTTGGTGCGTGATGTGTGGTGTATGTGATGTGTGATGTGTGGTGTATGTGATGTTTGATGTGTGGTATGTGATGTGTGGTGTATGTGATGTTTGGTGTGTGATGTGTGGTGTATATGTGATGTGTAGTGTATGCGGTGTATGTGATGTGTGGTGTATGTGATGTGTAGAAGTAAGGTAGGGCTACGGGGACGGGCATCACGGGGAATGATGTGGTCGGTTATGCATTGTCTCACGCGGCGCCTGACCCGAGGGTTGATCCCTCGTCACTTGCTGTGCTCTGGGAAAGTATTTTTTTTTTTATGGTCATTTTAGAAACACTGGAGAAATGAAGCTAATGATGTATAAAGTGAGACGGAGTTTTAAATGTAGAGAGAGATATTCTCTCCCTCCTTCCCTTCCGAACATCCAAGGACAGTTAACCCCCACCCCCAGAACATACACATCCCTTCACCCCACTTTACACATGCCCAGGTTCTCACTCCCTCTCCCCTCCTTCCCTCTCCCACTTGAAAGGAAGACAAAAAAGAAATGGTCACAGAGGCTGACTTCAAGGGGGGCCCCTGAGGATATCTTAATTATGGATCGGTCCCCCTACAGAGAGCTGTAATGGTTGTAGAGCTGGGAGAGAGAGAGAGAGAGAGAGAGAGAGAGAGAGAGAGAGAGAGAGAGAGAGAGAGAGAGAGAGAGAGAGAGAGAGAGAGAGAGATGTTATACCTACCCACCTCTTGAGTACCTACGATAACATTTTACCAGTAGGAAGAGGCAACGCGTAGCACGGAAGGAAGAAAAATTAAGAGTTCAGAATAATGAGTGACCTGAGTTATGGTATGTGGGGGATGAAGAGACTGTGTGTCTCTGCCGGAAAAAAAAAGTGGGAGGGGAGGGAAGGGGACAAGTTAAGGACGATGTCGATTCCTAAGTCTCTCTCTCTCTCTCTCTCTCTCTCTCTCTCTCTCTCTCTCTCTCTCTCTCTCTCTCTCTCTCTCTCTCTCTCTCTCCTTTTTCACCATGACCCCATCCTCTTTATGTTAAACTTACTCGGGTTAAATTTCATCATCAAAGTATAAGACCAAGTTTGGAGTCTGTCGAGGTCCCCTTGTAAACTGATGCATTCCTCCTCACTGCTCACTTTGCTCATGAGCTTTGCACCATGTGTGTGTGTGTGTGTGTGTGTGTGTGTGTGTGTGTGTGTGTGTGTGTGTGTGTGTGTGTGTGTGTGTGTGATTACTATTTGTTTGTTACGGGGAGAAAGTTTCACATTCGTGTTGCCCCATCCTTTAACCTTGTTTGTATGTCTTTACTCCTACACCTACACACACACACACACACACACACACACACACACACACACACACACACACACACACACACACGCACGCACGCACGCACTAGCCTATGCCTGGCGTGATGTGTGAGCGTTTGCGATAGAAAGATTGGTAGAGGTCAGCCAGGAGAAGATAAGAGAAGTTGCGATACATAATAGGAAAAGATATGAGAAACACATGTAGTGGACGATAGTCATCCATAGACCTTGAAGGGTACAAACACCGTGAGCGAGATGCCCGGTAACAAAATGAGACAGACGGTAAGCAAGGCAACACATGTCAGTCTTCGTCAGAGTCGGATTTCGCAAAAATCTTGGCTGTGAACATCACGAAGACTCCAAGGACTGTTGGGTAGTGGAATACTGCTGGGTAGGACGCTTATAGGAGAGGTGGGTGAGGTACAGTGGTAAGGAGAGCGTGAGGGGTGTGGTGAGGGAGGGGAACTGTAATGTAGTTGGGAGATCATAAGCCGGAGGAGGGGTGAAACATGGAGAGATCTTGGTGCAGGAGCATCAGTGAAGACAGAGGACGGAAGAAGCAGAAATTTTGAGGTGAAAATTTATAGTTAATGTCGCAGTGAGATAGATGGGGAGAAGCAGTAAGAAAGATGATGAGGCAGAGGAGAGCATGTAGAAAGAAAGAAGCAGGAGCCATCACGTGTGTTAGGGCGAGAGTAGTTGTGAGTAGGTAGCAGGTCGAGAATTGCTGTGAGTAGCAGAAGTTATTTGAGTTATTTAGGTTGTCATTGGTGGCTAGAAAATCATGAGTATTTGCGAGTACCTAAAATGACATTTTTTCCCCCCCATTTCATAGAAGAGGCTCTGAACACTGCCAGTTGCGACGAAATCGAACCCGATGGGGGAAAAACGAGGAAACTATTTCCCAAGTCGAAAGAAAAACACACAAGGAAGTTGAGGAGTTCCAGGAGTTTAATCGGCCACATTGGATGCGCCGTGACCAACCCTGGGATGACGTACGAACAGAGCGCAGTGGCTAAAACAATGTCTGAGACTGCATACCTGCGGGGAGATCATGCTGAATGATAGGGCGAGCGCGTAGGGCTCACCACAGGAAAATATAGTTACAAAGCTCGTGTCGCGTAAGTGATGTGTTGTCAAGAGTTTATTTAGGAGAGAGTAAGATTGTATGTTTTCAGAATGAAAGCCGAGAGAGAGAGAGAGAGAGAGAGAGAGAGAGAGAGAGAGAGAGAGAGAGAGAGAGAGAGAGAGAATGCTATAGAGAATAAAAAAAACGGCGTTCAAGATGATAGGTTAGAGCAAATGGGACCTTAAAAGGCATACTACTTTTGATTTCCTTTTCTAAAAAGTGGGAGATGAACTGATGCACTTGAGTAGCGCAGGGTCGAATCAACCATTGGTACCGCCTGTGAAGCTGAGTTAACGAGAAACACACTTCAGATATGAATAGAATATATATATATATATATATATATATATATATATATATATATATATATATATATATATATATATATATTATCTATAAATTCATTCATTTATATTTATAGGGTCATTTATCTGTTTCAATGAAATTAACCTTATCAAGAGAGATACGATTCAGTAATAAATACTGTAATGTAACGAGTGGAAAAGATAGTGGCAATAAAGTAACAGGTGGTATGGAAGCACAGGACACATCTTTTGTGGTCGTCGACACATCTTTTTCAGGTGACAGTGTGCGTGGTCGGGGCTTTTGTCCCTAAACTTCCTCTCTTGGTTTCCCCTCTTCACTGTTCTGTAACGCGTAGTTTCATTTGCAGTTACTCCTATCGTAGTAATCATTTACAGTTACTCCTGTCGTAGTAATCATTTACAGTTACTCCTGTTGTAGTAATCATTTACAGTTACACCTGTCGTAGTAATCATTTACAGTTACTCCTGTTGTAGTAATCATTTACAGTTACTCCTGTCGTAGTAATCATTTACAGTCACTCCTGTTGTAGTAATCATTTACAGTCACTCCTGTTGTAGTAATCATTTACAGTTACTCCTGTCGTAGTAATCATTTACAGTTACACCTGTCGTAGTAATCATTTACAGTTACACCTGTCGTAGTAATCATTTACAGTTACTCCTGTCGTAGTAATCATTTACAGTTACTCCTGTCGTAGTAATAGTTTGCAGTTACTCCTATTATCGTAGTCATCACTGCTGGAGCGGCACTATCCTCTCACCTTATAAACTCAGGGTTCTGTGTTGTCTCATACTTTCTTTGTTTCACTCCATCACTGATCTTTCTTCAGCCTTTAAGCTTGTTTATCCTTACGCCTGAGACTCCACTGGACTTGTATCATCTCACCTTCCTTTTCCTTCTCATCTGCGCTCAACATTTTTCCCCTATTTGTTCGATCCTCTAATGTTTAAAGCATCTCGACATGGAGAAACCGTCACCTAATTTTGATCAGTTGTGCGAAAAATATAGATTCTGTATTTCGTTTCAAATCTTAAACCTGATGGATGGAGAGGACCCTTTATGGTTTACAATTCCCTATATCAATAGAAATAGGAATATATTTTTTTTATACTAATACTGTCCTTCAGTAAAACCCTTGTCATCGTCACCATAAGGTAGTCACTTATGTTGGATACTTCCATGTACTCAGTCAATGCATCTAGCATCACCGTAACATTTTACATATCTTGGAGAACCCACATTGCATAGAATCCTCTAAGAAACTTTGAATCAAATTCAGATGTCAAAAATTCTCTTCCTCATGATAGTTATTCAGTCTTTAGAAAGATTTGAATCGTCTTTTTATGGTGTATTGCTTTCACACTAGACACGGCTTTTCACTCACTATCGTCAGAGTCGCGTCCAAAAGATTTTGACACGTCAACTCTGTCGATCTGGCCTCGAAAGTTGACTCACTCGCTCTACGCTGGCATGTGGGTTCTCCTTCCATTTTCTGTGGATATTATTTTGGCTCCTGCTCCCGAGAACTGGCCGAATGGGTGTGTAGGGCTCCATTAGCTAGACTAAATGATAAACGACTTGGGATTGCGTCACATGATTAGTCGTCGGCAACTCAGGTCAGGCGTTGTGATGTCTTTTTGTTTCCCATCGTCACTAGCCTTGGAACTTTTACCTTCTCGCGTCTCCTCCTCCAGCAGGTACAACCTTCCCCTTCTGAATAATAGGTTTCCCAGTGTCTCTAAAACTCCTGGGTAGATTTTTATCTGCTCTCTTTACCTTCCTCTCATTTTTACCTCATCCTATATTTCATTTCTGGTCTTTCCTCAGAAAGGTCTTTTGTTCGTGCCCGGAACCTGACATTAAGTGAAACAAAAACAAGTAAAGTAAGAGAAGGACAGGAGAGGCGAAAAGACAGACAGTAAAGTTAAGAGCATAAGTAAGAACCAACTGATGATAAGAATAGAAGGAAGTAAGACGTAAGGGTTGATGTAGAAGCAAATGGGATGATTGTACTACTATACATACGTCATCACACTTTCCCTCCATTCATGACTCCAATCCTCTTTCATTTCTCGGACTGAACGCATTTCTTCGCATAATTTCTTCACATAATCCTGGCATTCAAAGGTGTAGTGGTTAGTATTGCTGACTGTGACGCATTCCCGGGTTCGAATCACGGCAGTGGCTGTCGGTCCACAGTTCACCCAGCTGTTCATCATCACCTCTACTACCATCACGACTACCACCACCACCTACCACCATCGCAACCACCACCATCACTACCATCACCATCACTCCCACTTTTACCAGACAAATGCCACCTGTATCATCACCATCACTTGTACCACCATCCTTCCCATCACCTCTCCTACCATCGCCGCTGTCTCCACAATCTCCACCAATTGCACCACTATCACCACCACTTTTCTACCAGCATCACCACCTCCTCTACCACCATCACCACCATCTCTTTCCCCAACACCATGTCCTGGTGGTGCCGTGAAGATCAGTGGCACCTCACCGGGCCTCTCCCTCCTGCCACCTAACTCCCCTACCAAAGTACCTGAAGAATTCCTGATTTTATCGATCATCTCGGAGGCGCTGCTGGCCGGCCCCCACGCCCTTCCCGCGTCAGACTGTAACAGATGTCTCCCTGGCCGACCCGCGAGGCAGGCACTGTAATGAAGAATAAAATGACCTGCTACAGACACGCCCTCTCGTCCAGTAACTCGTCCCTTTCCCTCAGTACCTCTCCCTCATCCTCTCTCACACCTTGAGTTCCACTGTCCTATCCCTGCTTTACTCTCTCTCTCTCTCTCTCTCTCTCTCTCTCTCTCTCTCTCTCTCTCTCTCTCTCTCTCTCTCTCTCTCCAGTGGTGGCGCCTCATCTTCGCGAACGAGCGGTGGGTTCTCTTTCGTCCAGGGAGGGGGATTACGTGAGAGTAGAGGGGATGGGTCCCCTGTAAATGGAAAAGTTAAGGCTTATCCCTGCCAGGTGTGGTTGGGTCGGAGGTAACACGGGAGTCTTCCGGGGGTCTGACGTGGGCCTCGCAACCCACGACTGCATCTTTGTGGATTCACGTGTCTTTCCTTCTCGTATGTTTCTCTCTCTCTCTGAATTTTTCTGTGTCTTTTCAATGTTTATCAGTGCTTATGCATACATGCCTTTGATTTTATATATATATATATATATATATATATATATATATATATATATATATATATATATATATATATTATATATAATTAACCGACGTCTCCCGCGTTAGCGAGGTAAAGCAAGGAAACAGACGAAGAAATGCCCAACCCACCCACATACACATGTATACGCATAAACATCCACACACGCACATACCCATACATATACATTTCAACGTTTACATACATATACATACACAGACATATACATATATACACATGTACATAATTCATACTTGCTGCCTGCACTCATTCCCATCGTCACCCCGCCACACGTGTGAGTGGTTAGGCCATTCTTCGTCTGTTTCCTTGCGCTACCTCGCTGACGTGGGAAAGAGCGATTAAGTATAATTAATAATAAATATGATAATGTGTGTATGTGTGTGTGTGTGTGTGTGTGTGTGTGTGTGTGTGTGTGTGTGTGTGTGTGTGTATGACAAAATTCATACCGACACCAAAGGTATCCTCTCTCTAGATAACTAACTGATTAATTTTGAAGCATGTAGTGGCATAAATTTGTATATTTAATCAGGAAAAAAATTATTTTCTTGCGTCCTATATCTCGGGACTGCCGAATAACGGAAAGTTCAAAATTGCATCATATATATATATATATATATATATATATATATATATATATATATATATATATATATATATATATATATCAGGCAAAGATTTTTGATGGCGTGCAAATTTTTGTAAATACGCGAACTCATCAATTTTATTTTTTTCGTTTTATTTACTCTCTGGCGGCGGGATATTAACGACACCAGTTTCCCTTTTTTGTGTGTAATTTACTGTAAGAAATAAGGATGGGGTAGATTCCTGCTTGCCGGAGTGAGGCAGGTAAGGGCGACAGTTCGATACCTTGAAATGATTCCGGAGAGAGAAATAAGGGGGTTAAGGCATCATTCTTGAGGCCAGGGATAGTGTCCAAAAGCATTAATCACTTGGACGAGTTGGGTGGACCAGCTCTACAAGAATCCCTGGTGAGCCAGTGATAGATAAGCATCAGGTCAGGAATAATAACTAAAGATGTGCTTTGTTGTTGTTGTTGTTGTCTGTGTATGCAAAGACAGCGTTTTCAGAAGGAGGTTTGGGGATATGATGAAGCATCTGGGATGGCTCTTACTCCACCTCTCTCTCTTGGTCTGACTTGAATCAAAAGCCAAAGCACACCTCCCTTACGATTACCTCACTTCAACCATCCCCCTCTCACCACCATTAATGTTGTTTCCCTCCCTCTGTTCTACGCGTATTATTTCGGCCTCTGATCTCATGAGCTGTGTTCATCCCTGTACCTGATACCTGGACATGAGACAAGCGACTGGCCGCAGTTTCCCATAGTTTTGGTGTTTAGAACACCCACACGAGGATTGGGCTGCAGTTTTCTTCCTTCTGTCTTTTCCTCTTCGTATAATCTTTCCATCTTGAGGGTCGAGTCCACAAGTATCGGAAATTAATGCCTACCGAATCTCATTTGCGTTCATACGTTATTCTTCCATTTATTCGAAATGACAATGACTAGGACATGCCTTTGCCCTTGTCATGTCAAAGCTATAAAAGCGTTACTAAACTCTGATCCGAAAGTTCAAGGGTGATAACTGTAAATTAGTATTATCTGAGATAATCCCGGGAAAAGACATTAAACTTTTTGTATGTACTTGATCGCCGTCTCCCGTGCTAGCGAGGTAGCGATAGAAATAGACGAAGAAAGGTCACAGCCACTCACATCCATTATTTAGCTGTCATGTCTAATGCACCAAAACTACAGCTCTTCATCCACAACCGGGCCAAACAGAACTTTCCGTGGTTTACCCCGGACGCTTCATGTGCCCTGGTTCAGTCCTTTGACATCACGTCGACCCTAATATACCACATTGTTCCAATTCACGCTTTCCTCGGCACACTTTTCATCCTCCAGCACGTTCTGGCCTCGTTCGCTTAAAACGTGTTTCACTCCTTTCTTTCATCTGTTGTTTGGTCCTCCCGTTTTCCTTGCTCCTTCCACTTCTGACACATATATCCTCCTTGTCACTAACATATTTACATACAACTCATCCCTATGAACAGCTGCATATTAGACATATTTTAGAAGGCGAGCGACTTGCTAAACACTGGTTAGGATTTTGAATGTACTGAGGGTCATTTCCTTAGGTATAAGCTACTCCTCAATGCCAGTGGTACCTCCTGCTTTAGATGAGTACTAAAAGTAAAGGCAAACATTTTCGAAATACGGAAATAAAGTGAAGATGATTCCAACTTCAGTCTAATGTGAAACCTTAGGAAGGAAAGCACGTCATTCGCTGCGAAAGGTCGTATGAGGTCGGTCGGTACTGTACTGTAAGTAGAAATGATCGTGTAACATTACATGAAGTCTACGCTTCCTTGTTTTAAGAAACAGTTATCGAATAATGCGATTACACATCAAACCAAGCGGTTCATAAATACACCGAAAACGAAGCGAGTAATGCAGTTAGCATCTGTGTAAAGGAATAGATAGAGCAAACACACTAATGCCGATCGTATTATCATGGAGGACTTTAAAGAGTCCACTGGTCACTGGTCCACAGTGGAACGGACTGGCTAGGGAGGCGGTTCATTTAGGTTTAGGTGGAAGAGTCACCCCCACCCTTCATCAAGGCTGCAGATGAACCGACCAGGGGAGTATTAAGTGCCCCACAAAGTTTTGATACGTTCTTGTGAGGAAGTTAAGCGAGTGGCAACTGGTGACCATGACAATTAGATCCTCCGTGAGAGAGAGAGAGAGAGAGAGAGAGAGAGAGAGAGAGAGAGAGAGAGAGAGAGAGAGAGAGAGTACTTACCTACGTCGAGAGTTTCCCATTAGGCAGGGATAGCGCGTAGTGCTCACCGCAAGTTTTGCAATTAATAGCCGTGTGCGTCAGCATTTGTCAAGTGTCACGTGCAAGATGGAACGAATGTGTGTTTGAGGATTGCATACCAGCAGTCCACGTGTGGGTGAGGCAGAAAGAAAAGGCAGCAACTTGGGCCAAAAATGGGAACGTGACAGTAAACTGTAGTGTTAGCTCGCTGCGTCGTCGTCATTTTAAACCTCCCGATATCCAGGTGGTATTGTACTTCCCTGATCGGTGGCTGCTTGCTACTTACATCCAGGGGAGAGAGAGAGAGAGAGAGAGAGAGAGAGAGAGAGAGAGAGAGAGAGTGTGTGGTGTGTGTGTGTGTGTGTTATACGTCATGTACCTGAAAATGTGGGACTGCTGAAGTGTGAAAATAGTGCCCTCATATACGACAGATGACGCAAAGTCTTCAGTGCGGTAGGAAGCTTTTAATTGGGAATGTACTACAGAAAACAACTTATATATACTACAGACATGTCGCACGATATACAGCCGAGGGTATCGCATATTGTCTTCGTAAAATGAAATCGAAATACGAACATTGCTCGACATGACCTGGTAACTGTATGTTCTGGCAGAACTAAGAGGAAAACGTGCGCAGGGTCTGGAATGCCACAAATCATGTGACTTTATAGAAGTAATTCCATCATCGTTCATTTGATATTTTGTTCTGTACTCTGGAAAACGATGGAGATTTGTAACTCAAGACAGGATTGTAAAACCTTAGAACAAAAGACATTATCAGAGACTTGAAACGTTTTCTATAACGAAAGATCCCATGCTGATAATTCACTTATCAATTTTAATATATAACACTTCAGGTACAGATATAGATACTCATGTTATCAGTAAGGATTTGCAAAAGAAAGCAATAGACTTTGATAGTCTATCTTATTAGATAAACGGAAATCTAGTGGATAATTGACTATGACACACACACACACACACGCACACACACGCATACAAAGTTATAATGAATGAATATAAAACTAAGTATTTAGGCGTAGTTATTAGTGTACCACAAGGTCATGCGATCATTTTAAGTATTCCTGTAATTGTATATCCACCAAGGTCTCTAAATTTGTTCATGATAGAAAAAAGAAAATGGGACATGAGATCATACCCAAGAAAGATTACACAGGCATCCAAAGTGACTTGTATTGATTGTCGGTCTGATCCTTGGAGCAGCGCCAGACATTCATCATACACAAGAAAAAAAAATACATCTTGGAGATTAAAAAGTCACAACTACAAGATATTTGGGATAGTGACTGCAGAGTTCCACGAAGAGAATAACCAGCAAGTTATCAAAAGTAATGATGTAAAGTCTAGAAGACAATATATATATATATATATATATATATATATATATATATATATATATATATATATATATATATATATAATATTTGTTGTCTTTTCCTAGCGCTGCCTCGCACACATGAGGGGGAGGGGGTTGTTATTCCATGTGGCGAGGTGGCGATGGGAATGAATAAAGGCAGACAGTATGAATTATGTACATGTGTATATATGTATATGTCTGTGTGTGTGTATATATATGTATACATTGAGATGTATAGGTATGTATATTTGCGTATGATGACGTGTATGTATGTACATGTGTATGTGGGTGGGTTGGGCCATTCTTTCGTCTGTTTCCTTGCGCTACCTCGCAAATGCGGGAGACAGCAACAAAGCAAAAAAAAAGAATTAAAAAAAGAAAAAAAAAAAAAAAAATATATATATATATATATATATATATATATATATATATATATATATATATATATATATATATATATGTATATTATATATATATTCCTAGTGATACCGTTGTCATCTACAAGGCTGTAGACTTTTTTTGATGTTTAATTCCAGTAACGGACTGAACCTCACATTAAGGCCGGACCTTGATTGAAATGTAGAGAGGTTATGAAAGTGAAAGAGGCGAAACAAGAGAAAGTATTTACGATTTTTCGAGGAAGCGTAAAACCTGTCTTGAAATAGTCCAAGTCTTAGTTTTTGGGAAAGATATGAGAAAGTAGATATTTCCAAAGTTTCGAGGTGTAGAGTAAGGAAGTTATCAAAACGGCCCACCCTCGAGTTGCCAATGGTCACACAATAATCATGTGACGCAGCAGCTTGCCGAGTATTGCATGGTCCAGCTAGTGGTGTAGGCACACAAGCAGCCAGATCTCGGGAGCAAAACCTAAATAATAACTTAAAAAAAAAGAGGGAAAGTGAACCAACATTACGGCAAAGGGAAGAGGGTAAAGTTTGAAAGTTAGCTTAGGAGAGTTCATAAGGCGGACCGCTTTCCATTCGACGTTGTCAAGTGGAGACGAAGAGCTAGAACCACCCTGAATGTGAGAGCAGTACTCCATACAAGGACGAATCAAAAACTCTTGTATAAACGGAGCAGCTGTTCAGAAGAGAAGAAGTTTCGACGTCTAAACAGGACACCCAGTTTCTTAGAGGCAGACTATGTGCATACAGGTCTGCATATTTTATGTACGTTAAATTTGAGCTGGCTAGGCTAGGAAAGGACAAGATCCACCCTCTGGTACCCCTGGAGAAGAGTGGTATTCTGCTAAACGTCAGATTTCACTTTGATGTCTTCTAACTCGTTACGAAAAGATCATATCTTGAGCCTGTGGTACACTCCGGGTACCCATCTTAAGAAAAGGATATGGTCTGATGTGAGAGAATCCAAATAAAAGACAGGATTAATACCAGAAAATAAAAGATGAAAGTGTTTATGGTACTGGAGTCCTTGTGGTGATTTGAAAAAGAATTTCTAACTGCTGAGGAAATTTTACAGAACATGGCTCTACAGTAACCAGAAGCAGTCGACTGAGTCGTAGAAATCTGTTTTACAAGTGAGATTACTGAACACTAGAACTAATTGTCTGCTGACATGATAAATGACAGTACAACGGAGTCTTTCAAATGGAGATTATATGATTATTTCCAGTCACTGTCGTGAAACTGGTTATATAAAGATACAGAGAACTCGAATTGTCACAGCAAATAACCTCGTTACAGGCCAATAGACCTACCGTCAATTACCTATTTGTTCAGTGCTCCTCGTACTATTCTCTCTCTCTCTCTCTCTCTCTCTCTCTCTCTCTCTCTCTCTCTCTCTCTCTCTCTCTCTCTCTCTCTCTCTCTCTACGTGGTACGTGAAAACTGCCAATGCCACAATTCGTTGTAGGAATCTGGCAAGGTGTCAACGTGTGAAGAATAGACGAGAGAGGCCTCCAAACCCCATGAATAAATTACATGACGTGTTATAGATTAGCCATGAAACATGAAAAGGATGGTAGCAACCTCGACAAACATTCTTTGCTTATGTTAGCAAGAATGTTTAGTGTTGTGTTGACGAATTAGCAAGAATGTTAGCTCTCTGTTCATATATTTCAGGCAGACCTTCCTCCCCATAAACTAAGGCCTCTTCGTGTGGCAAGAGGGGATTATGAAATGTCTCTTATACACGCTTCGTTGTATTGATTTGTTGAACGTATGAGGAACCTTCTGCAATCCTATGTTCGATGTGTTCGAAACAATTATGATCCTCAAAAGGTAGATATTGGAAACGTGGCTAACACGAAGGTGATTTTAGAGTTTTTGTGGGAAAAAGTAAAGGAAGCTGTTTTCGCTGAGTTCAGAATGAATGCTGGTGACAAGACATCCCTTCGAGGATAGATGGAAGTAAGAAAGAGAGGGAGAGAGTCAGCTGGGAGGAAGGAAATTATAGCAGTAAAGAGCCAGGTCTTGATTCATTTTATCACACTTAGTGTGAAGGTTCCCTTGCCTCTCATTACCTGGGATGGAAGGATCCTCACACACACACACACACACACACACACACACACACACATACCCACACACACACACACACACACACACATTTTACACCTCTAGTATCGTCTCGAACGGCCGCTGGTAATTTGGGCGTCAGATAAATTGCCAGTTAGGCTAACTCGAATCGCCGCAGGTCCTGCTGTTATTGTAGGTCCTGACATCCAGTAACGAGAAGTGACGTATGATCGAGATCACTAGCAAGTGCAGATAACATACGCTAATGCAGGAAGTGCATCACAACGTGCATGTCCGCAAGACATGGAGACCTCGGTCGACGAGGTTCGAACTGCCGCCTGTAGTGTTATGTACTAATTTTTTACGTCTGTGTCTTCTCCGTGTTTGCCAGGGAGTTTGGTAAGATGTTATTCCCTCTTGTAGCTGGGTGTCAGGACGGGGGTCTCTGAAACCCACTGTGGGGCACGCTGCTGGACGAAGGAGTACTCGATCATGATGGATTTGGTCAGATGTTGAACACTCGGTGATGCAGCGGTAGCGCGTACGTCTCCCGCATTACAGTCTGCACTGCCATCCTCGCTGGTGGAGGTGTTAAGTATATGTGTACTGGTGTTACATATGAACGCATTATTTGATTTATTAGAGGTTTGTTAATGTTAGATTATATTCAGCAGTTATGTTATTTCATTTCTTTCTCTTTTCTTAGAGGATTTACTGTTTCACGAAAAGCTGTAAATCACATTTCCAGCTTCTGTCTTGAAAATAATGTTGCTCTATTGTAGACCCTGCAGGCATTTGGCCACTCCGGACAGCGTCACTCAGAAAGGGATACTGCGGATACACCACCGCTGATGCACTTACAGAAAATGGACATATGTATACTGAATAAATATGTTACGTCGTTCGTGCAGGATGGCTTTTTATCTGCTTAGCTGTAGCTGTTGGCCTGGAGTGCGTTGCTGGAGCCAGATGAGAGTGTGTGTGTGTTAGCTGTGTTGTTGCTCCTTAACTGAATCAAGTTCGAGATAAAGTTTGCTTGCTTGCCTGTGGGTTGGATGTTTATTGATCATGATGTTCCCATGGTTTATGCATCTGTTTCCTTCATTTTATTGAGTTCAGTGAAGCATTTTAAGGTTCTGGCCTTAACAATCTGTTGTTAGTTTTCGTTGGTGTTGGTGTGTAAGACAGCACAATCGAGATGTTCCTTATTGCAGATGCATCGTAATCTGTTGCTAACAGAAGACTGTACTCATTGACCAGCCACTTAAACATTGTTACCCAACTTGAAGGCTTGTGCGCACTTGAATGCTCAGACTACGTTCTGGGCAATCCATGAGGCTGTTCCCTTTGGGCTAGGTTACAGCCTCGATAGTGGCTGGTAGTTCCCCAGTACATGTTAGACATGATGATCATTCCTCAGTCAGTAGGATGATGCAAAGGAGTTTATGTCTGATAATTTCTAGTGTTATTCATCTTGGTGCTTGTTGTAAACACTGTGAATTATTTAAGGTAAATGGATGTTATGGCTGACAGTTGATTTACCTCAAGAAGCCGTTCAGTTTTTGGGTCAGAAGAGATTAAGTTAGACGATTGATCACTGACAGGGAACTGCTGCGCACAAGTGAACTCTTGGTGATAGATCTGCCATGGTAAAGGAAGGGTGTGAGGCGCAACACTCGGAAACCCTACACCTCACACCTCCCACGTCATACAGCGTCACTCCTTGTTCTTGTGTGGGTGTCGTACAGCTAAGGCAATCAAACATCGATGGAGCATTTTTCTTCTCAGATAATTTCCTTTTTCTGTGAGTCTGTCAATCGTCTCGTTGAATGCCTTGATAACCTACCGGTATTTGTAAAAAAAAAAAAAAAAAGGAAAATGCTAACTTGACAATGTTTCTGTGAGGAAATCGAGCTCCGACTATTTCCGCCAAATTTTCAACTTTGTGATTGAGGGGAGAAGGTGTTCTGCTTCTTAACTGACCTAACTGGTGTGATGGACGTAGCCAGAATAACTATGATAGATCCCTTACCGGAACCAAGAAAAAGTATATGTACACACAGATGGATCACGTGATTCGCGAATATGCTGGTTGCCACAAGGAAACTGAAACTCGCAGAGTCGAACTCTCTCTTGATATTTCACATCCACAGGAAAACAAATATATATATGACATGATGATTTGTAAGGTGCATCACGTGAGGGTCAGGCGCTAAGGTCAAGTAAGACATGTGATCACCAGAGGCCCTAGGGAGTCGGGGTCATCAAAGTGTCGGGTGACCAAAGCCATGTGTCAGGTGACCACAGGCGAGGCTTGGGTCATGATTTACCAATTTGTACATGTTGACCATTGTTCATGAACGGATCAAGATTTGTACATTACTAAACTGATGATGCGATCGCCGCTGAAACTGTGTTTAATAATGCTAGTTACTGTATCTTTATCCATAACTGAATGACGGGATGCATTTTCCTGAACGTTGTTCCAGTGCAGGCTGGCAAAGTCTTGCATTTGCATAAATAGAGCACTGGATTCCTGTCCAACATGAACGCTATACTGGTGCTGCTTTTTTCTTAGATTCGGATCTTTTCCCACTTTGTCCCAAACAAACTGTGTTGCAACTCTTGCATGGTACCTGATACACACAACCATTTGAATTTTCAGGCGAGTGTTTTATACGGAGGTTTCTCACTTAATTGCTGTTCTTTAACATTTCGCTTCAAAAAGGCCCACCTTCCGCACTTCCTCATCAGTAGCTCATGCCTCGCATCTATACAACACCGTTGGACTGATATACCTTCAAGTATACCCTTATTCGCTGTCCCAGATGACGACCTCTGTTTCCACAAATTATTCAATGCTCCAAGATTCTTCGCCCCCTCACCCATCCTGTGACTCACTTTCGCTTCTCATGGTTCCATTTGCTGCCATGGCCACTCCCATGTATGGAAAAGCACTTCACTTCCTCTAGATTTTCTTCATCCAATTTGAAAGCCCAACTAAATTGTCTCTCTACCTAGCTTAACTTAATAACCTTGTTCTTGTTCACAATTACGCTCAACTTCCTCTCTCACACACTCTTCCATACTCAGCCACCAACTATAGTTTCTCACTTAAATCTGCCACCAGTGCTGTATCATCAGCAAAAACAACCGACTCGCTTCCCTGATCCCCCTCGTCCCCTAGAGACTGCATACTCGCCAGTCTCTTCAAGAATCTTGCATTTATCTCCCTCCGCACCCCATTCATAAACAAATTAACCAGCCATGGCGACATCACACACCCCTGCCACAGACCAACCTTAACTTAACCCCTCACTTCCTTTCTTCCTACTTACACTCTTGATAAAGACTTTCTCACTGCTTCTAGCAGTTCTCTTCCCACACCAGATATTCTTATGACCTTCTGTAAGGCATCTCTGTCCTCCCTATCATATGCTTTCCCTACATCCATGGATGTTTCTCTATTTCTCACACATATTCTTTAAAGCAAACACCTGATCCACACATCCTCTGCCACTTCTGAAACCACATTGGTCTCTCATATCTTATGCTCTGTACATTCTTTAACCTTCTTAATCAGTACTCTCCCATACAACTTACCAGGTACACTCAACAAACTTACACCTCAATATTATGAACACACTTTTGTCCCACTTTGCCTCTTATTCAGTGGCATTATACACGCATTCCGCCAACCCTAAGCCACCTCACCATGATCAGTGCCTACACTAAAAATCCTAACTTACTAATCAACAACACAGTCATCCCCTTTTTAAGAAATTCAACTGTATTACCACCCACTCCAGCCGTCTTGCCACGTTCTATCTCGCACAAAGCTTTCACCATCTCTTCTCTCTTCATCTTTACTCTCCATGACTCGTATTCGAATACCACCCCGACCCAAACACCCAAGATCAAACACAATGAACAGTCGTTAGAAGTACTCACTCCATCTCATCCTCACTTCATCACTACCTGTTACCACTTTCTCATTTGCCACTTTCATTGATGTTCCCATTCTTTCTCTTGTTTTTTCGCGCACCTTCTAACGTCCTTCCAAAACATCTATTCCCCTTGGAGTTTACTGATATTCGTTTACCCTAACTGTTCTGTTCTTTTTCTCATTCCCTACTCCTCTACCTCCTGCCTCTCTCTCTTGTGCATCTCCCTAACATTTGCGCTCCTTCCCTGTAAGTACCGCCCATATACCTCTCTTTTCTTTTTTTATAACAAATTCAATTCTTCATCCTACCACTCACTACGCTTTTTAATCTGCGCGTCTCCACCTTATGCATGCCACACGAATCTCTCGATCTGCTTCCCACAATACTTCCCATTCCTCACCCTCCTACCTAGCTTCATTTACTCTCACCTTTTGCTATTCTACACTCAATCTCGCTTGGTATTTCTCTACACAAGTCTCTTTTCCAAAGTCATTTACTCTCACCACTCTCTTAACACCTATAAAGTTTCCTCTTTTCCGAAATCCTCATCAGATCTTCACCCTCGCCTTCAGAAGGTAATGATTAGACATACCACCAGCTGCTCCTCTCAGCATAATCACATCCAACAGTTTTTCTTTCGCATGTCTGTCAATCTTTATGTAATTCAGTAGTGTCCACTGACCGTCTCATCTACTCACATACGTATACTGCTGTATGTCTCTCTTGTCAAACTAGGTATTCTCAATCACCAGCCTTTTTTCAGCCCACAGCTCCACAAGCTGTATACCATTTCCGTTCACATTATTGAACACAGCATGCCCCTCAGCCATACACTCCACTGCCACATTACTCACCCTCGCATTCAAATCACCCATCATTACTACCCGGTCTCTTGCATCGAATCTGCTGACACACGCATTTAGCTGCTCCCAAAACACTTGCCTCTCATGATATTTCTTCTCATGGCCAGGTGCATAAGCACTAATGATCACCGATATCTCGCAGTCCACTTTCATTTTTGTCCACATCATGCTGGAGCTCTCTCCCTTATACTCTTTCACTTACTTCCACAACTTCTGCTTCAGGAGTGTTGCTACCCCTTCCTTGGCTTTTGCCCTCATACCAACCCTTGACTTGGCTCCTTAGACATATCCAAACCATTTGTCCCCCTTACCCTTGAGCTTTGTTTCATTCAGAGCCAGAACATCCAGGTTCCTTTCCTCAAACATACTGCCTATCTATCCTTTCTTGTAATCATAGTTGCATCAACACACATTCAGACAACCCATCCTAAACCTTCAATGAGGATGAGCGCTTCCCGCTTGACTCCTTCTGGTCCATCTATTAGGAATCGAAGTACAAGAATGGGGTTTCATCCTCCCGCTCATGCCTCCTTTAATTGTTTTCTGCGACACGCAGGGCATACAGAGGTAGAATTATATCTCCCTCAACCCAGGGCTGGCCTTGATTAAGGCATTCAGTTGTCTGTGCCGTCTTAGCTAGTAACATTAAGACAAAAGAATGATGGTTAAGAGTGGTGATGATTGACGACTGACAACCCTAAACAGGGTTGGCTCAAAAAAGGGCGCTGAGTCTATGCATGACTTAGAGATTTCGTATGTGTGGTATTTTATCACACTCGAAGGAAATAACTTGAATATTAATATCATTGTTATTAAGTCAGTTGTCCCGTGACTCCCTCCAGTTACGAATTTATGATTTTAAGGTTGAGTGAACCGATCAAACCAAAAACCGTACCCATTAATTATGTCTCAAGCCAAAAACCGTACCCATTAATTATGTCTCATCACACTACTCTTGATTTTTGAGAGCCAATTCCGAATCCCAATGAAACGTTTTAAAGAAACATAATCGTAAGTTTGTGATACTCTACAGTGCTGATAATAACAGCTATAAAGTAACTATCAGATTACGAACGAGCTTCTCAATCCCTAAGGAATCACTCAAACCACCAGCATGTAATTCCTAAGGGTCAAGAATGTTGAAATTCTGACATTTCCATGTAACTTTTACTCTTGATTGATGTCTAGTTCTCATAGGACGGAAACAGCGTGTGGTTATATTGCCACACTACTCGCACTGAGAACATATGTGGTGTGTCTTCCTAGGTGTGGTAATGGCTTGATCACTACCCACAATACCTCTGCCTCCAGTAGGAGCGCGGAGTTGTGATCCAAGGCTCACATGTAGCGGCTCTTTATGATGGTTTTTGAAGTTTTCTTTCAAAATGTAGAACGAAATATATGGCATATGAAAATAAACGCATTTCATGAGTCTTTGTGCTGCAAATATTGGAGCAACGAATCGTAATGGCACGGTTCGCAGTAATAGTCTTCTGCATTTAAGACTATGTTTATTTCTGCGCAGACGTGTGGCTGTGTTGGTGATCAGTTGTGGGCTTAGTGTTTCGTGGTGCAGTGAAGGTGATGGTGACATAATGTGCAAGTGCAAGGTGTAGATGGAGGATGTTGGAGAGAAGCGGACATAATGATGATATGAATCAGAGGTGTAGGGCTTTGTACGAGGAGGGAGAGTCATGGTGGAGTAAGATAGGGATGATGATAAAAGAGTTAGAGCGCAGAGTGGGTCATGAGTGTATGCATGATAAATTAATGTCATGGTAATGTCTGACGTATGTTGGAGAGACTCGTATATTCAAAACAGCATCTAAAGAAACTGGGAGTTTTGCTCAGAAGCCAAAGATTATTCTCATCTGAACATTTACTCCAGTAGTACAGAAGACTGAGTCATCCTTGTCTGTGTTATTGCGCCCACATCTGAGGAGCTTCTATTTACATTAGCTTACATGTCAAGCAGGCTCAACAACTCACCTAGTCTGACCCTAACATGGCCCATTTTCGCTCTTCAGAGCTGCTGGTTGTTTCTATTTCTCGTAGAGATATCATTACAGTATCTGCTGCCGCTCACTGGCTGCTTGCGTGTTTCAGACATCCACAATATCATTCGCTGCTCGACAAGTCCCCGCCTTACGTTGTCACTGATTGGCTGATGACAACACACAGATGGCCGTTGTGACGTTCGTTTCTTTCCTTATACTGATAAACTGTGGAAGTCTGTTCTCTCTTAAGCATTTCTTTAAAATTACAAACCTACCCTTTGCAGATGATATGGTTTTCTGCTTGTGTAAAACATTTACGTTATTACTCGCCTTTCTCTTACCTTCTCTTTTTCTCTCGTCTTTTTCGTTTTTCTATATTTCATTCAGGCTCTGGTCTCGATAACGACTTTTGTCCATAACTGCTGCCTATATCTTAGTTAGTAGTAGACACCATGACTGGAGCCTACAACTTAAGTAGTGGTAGACCATGACTGGAGCCTGTAATATCAAGAGTGGTGGAGGGGATCATACCAGTGTAGGTGACCTAGTGGTTGAGGTCAGGCGTCGGGTGTCGCAAGTCTTGGGCAAAACTGAAGAGTTTTGTAAGAGGCATGTTTGCTGGTGTGTGGTAAATCATGTGTGTAATTTAAACTATTATGTAAACTGTATCCATATTGATTTATGATTTTTTAAAGAAATGTACTATAGTTACTCAACAGCGAGGCAATCACTCATCTTCAGTAAATATGCTACATAGTATATTTTTGGTTTGATATGTTGTAAGCAGGTCATTAAATTTACTGTAAAGTTCAGTTACAGCAGATCCAGAATGAGATTTGAATCTGTTTGATTGGACGTTAATGTCATCATCCTGAGTGATTATTGGCGTAACTTAAATTAACATGCTCATCTTATAGGCCTTCCCTCCGGTTCGAGCAGAGTCCTTGATATGGTGTTTGTCTGTCTGTAGGTCTGTTGAAATACGTGTGTCTAGATAAACGTTGTTGGAAGGAGTCAAGTTTTCAGAACAGTGGGAAGAAAGTGTGAACTGTTTGGTTTCCTTGTTCATAGAGTTTGTTTGCGGGTCCTAACATAGCCACGTACACATAATGGACATGAAACTAGCCACGCACCTGTGCACGTTCGTAACAGTGCACCAGTGCACACATGTAACAACGAATATGTTCGCATAAGTAGCCACGCACATCTACGGTTGTACGGAACTACACACCATCTGCTTACATGTAACCAGTCACCGATGGTCGCGGGTAAAATCGGACTTTGTACCTATACTGATTTGATGCATGATGTAAGAGTAGGGATGCCACATAACCTGGGAAATGAAAAAAAACTCCCGAATTATACAGACGCGATCGTGTGTAGATGGGATTCGAACTAGTCCCAATTCCCTGTGCAGTGAAATGTTTTCATTGAAATTTCATATTCAGTTTGAATTTGAATACATTTAAATATCTGTGTAAAGCTACATTACAAGCTATATTGCGCCACACGTCTATATTCAGGTTTCGCATCGCATACCAATAATAGTTCAACCATAAAACAGGAGAAAAATTGATATTGCCGAAACATTTTATCATTGTTGTGGAGGAACTTTATAGAGAACTGTATTGCCCAACAGTCATGGTGAGTAAAGGCAAACACCCTCACCCAAGCTCTTGTCCTCCTGACTTCAAGGTGCACGGTGTCCGCGACTCATAGTCCTTTGTCGTCTCTTCTTTGGCCTCGGTTACCATCTGCCGACGTCTGGACATGGGACTGACAAGGTTCCTGAAGTGTCTTGGTCAATGTTTTAGGTCCATAGGGTCTTGATCTACTGAAGAAAGCGAGGCACTGATGAGGTGTTGCAGTGGTTCTCGATTGGGTTAAGGTCTGGGAAGTTCCCAGCTACTGCAGCACTTGAATATTTTTCTCTCATAATCAGATCATCACCTTTTTACCCTTGTGGCAGGGGGCACTTTCCTAATTAAAGTGACCACACCCTGTGAACCTCATAAAATGGAAGTAGATGGTCCTTCAGCACCTGAATGTGTTGTTCTGCATCTATTGTTGTGTTTTTAAGTAAGAACTACAACCCTATCCCACCTATTGCACCGCTAAATCAAGTCCAGACCATCACGCTATCTAGTTGTTTCGCTGTCTTCACATTGAAACGAGAGTTATACCGGCTGAGACCCTCAGCCTCCTCACCCTCCCCTGCCATACTCCACCATTGCTCACTCCAGTCTGCGTATTTCTTTGTAAATGTGAGTCGCTTGCGTTTCATTTTCTTCTTATGTATGGGCTTGGCAGCTGATTTGTATGAGGAAATGTGAAGGCCCTTTTGCAGGCGATGTTGAATGCTTCATTCAGAAAGGTTTTCTTCAAGTTTTGGATTTTTTTTTCTTGAGCTCGACGGCTGAAATGCATTGCTGCTTCAATGCTTTTTATTGCAGAAGGTTATCTGTAGATCTAGAAGTCCTCCTTGAGCGGCCTGGGATATGTTTTGGCGGTGGGATGAGTTTTTCAGGAAGCCACGAGCACTTTCAAGCAGCTGCATGATCTTGCGTTCTGAGCGCCCAGTGTGCCGAGAAATCTCTTGTGTATACACATTTCCTCTCTTCCAGGCAGGAGGATTTGGGCTTTCTCCTCCATAGAAAGGTAAGCTCCGTCCATCCTGTATCGCAGGTGGAAGAAATACAGCGCCTGGAAGCGATATTCCTAAAATGAAGTAACCACCAGGAATAATGATACAACGTCAATCCTTAAAGATAGCCTGAGGTACGCTGAGGCGGGATGGTTGTGCTCACACCGTGAGAAACACTAGTCCCAGCAACCGGATTTCACCCTGGGAGCGACTTAAGCTTGTATCCGCAATAAACCCTAGCCATGCATAGTCTTTGAAATTTTATGGAGTGGACAAGTTTGTTTGTTTTTCTGACACTATATAGTTAATTTCAATAGACAAATCTCGGATTTTTTTTTCTAACCATTGTATGTAATTTTGTAAAGTGCGTAGCGTCGTACTGATCACACCGCCTGGATGCACGTCTGTGTGTCCTTTGTGTACAGACAGTCCATGAACCATTCTTTCCGTCCCGTCAACATTAAAGTTTGAATGTCTTCCTCTGTTGATATGATTACTGCTGTGCGGTATGTATATTACGAAGTCCCTCTACGTATGATGTATGAGTTTATGTTGTACAAGTATAACTTCCGCTCTGTTTGTGTGTATTTTTTTTACAGTATACTATTGCCAGTCTGACGAGGTTCGAAACCCACCACAGATCTTTAAATATTGATATTTATGTCATATAAGCAAAGCAAACACCACCTGATTTCTATCAAGGTAGATCCTTTACAGAATGAATAAGAACTTAACAGTAGATGCAGGAAAACTATGGAGAAACAATGAAAGACAGAGGAAAAGGGAAAACCACTGATGTCTGATGGGTGGTGGAGAGAGTGGGAAGATGAAAGCAAGCGCCAACGACGCGTCAGTATGAACGTGGACACAGAAGAGAACCATCACTGGCGGATGGGCAATAACCTTTAACTTCTCCCAGGGCAGAGCCTCCGTGGGCCACCGAGGCCCATCAGTCCACTGGTCGTGTGTTTAGCAGAAACAGTTTCACTTATACTTGATACAAAATGTGTCTCAGTCTGGACTGTCTCCTTATATTGTTGTTATGAATGCTTGGTTAACGAGTGAATGTACTGTATATGTTTATTGTATCTTTAGAGTGGTGTAGCAAGGCGAGTGATAATACATCTCAAACGAGGCTGTATTATTGGAAGTATAGTCTCGTAACGAGTCTTCATTTCCCTGCTACTTTAAGTAGCTTAGCCTTGGGCTGCAGGAGCCTTTAGAAAGGCCCTGGGCAACACCAGGACTCGTTCAAAGATATTGCTTCTGGTGGCTATTATGTGTGAAAACGTATCTTAAGAGTCAGTAATCCTTATGAAAAACTTTGTGAATTAATTTTAGTGTTTCTCATTTCTATTTCTCATTCACTTCTTTTACTCTTTGTGTGCTAACTGCTTTCAAGAGTAGATGATGCTCTTTGAATTGTGAAGTCTTTTATATAACGAATCGTTTATTTTTAATGTAACACATACCAGCGAAGTATGAGGCATGAGTCCGTATCCATGTGGAAGTAAGTGAAGTAATGAGCGGGTCATCGGAGACCTGTATATTACTCACTCCAGGCTGGCTTAGAGAGGGGCCACAGGCGCTACTTCTCACGAAATACTTATTTTCAAACATAAATAAAAACTGTGGCATCTAATGCCTTGTCAGTACTCTTATATATATATATATATGCAGTGAAGAGGTGACTTCAAAATTACTACTGTCGTTTATTCACAGTAGAGTCAACGAACTGAAATGCTGCCCAACGCTCAGCCTTCACCCCCCCCCCCTTTTTTTTTTCACCACCGGAACAACAGCTTCCTCATTGTTATTACGTGGTAGACACGTGATTTTCATTCACACTTTGCGTGTTGCAAAGTGATCATTACGGAGTTTATATGGTGTTAAGTACCTGAAGCAGATTGTACATAACCCATTGGGTTTAATGGAATGGGTGTCGAGTCCAAATATATGGAAACGATATTGCGGGAACGAGTAAAGTGGGGCAGGTAAAGGTTCCTCCTGAACAGTGAGAGGAGGCGTCGGTCGAGGGGCGTTACCGGAAGACTGCTGTAAATTTGGCATGAACGCACACTGGTAGCCTGTGCTCTGGGACGTGCTGAGTTACCTTTAAGGAAATGATATTTAAGTCATCTGCTGTTGTTCTGACAAGATGGTAGTCTGAACCTGTTGGAAGAACCGGAGATTATAACCTTTTGATGTCTGTGTGATTCTAATGACCGTCTGAAAATTGGTTACATCATTACGACAACACAGGACCTGGTAGAAATATAATGTAAGTACAGGTTCCTGGTGAGCTGCCTTGTTAGATACACCTCACAGTACCATCACACGGGCTCAGCTGTCACAGGCCTGGAATAGCTAACGTCATGGTAGGCTGTCACAGTCCATATTAGTGCTTTCTGGTTGAATATTCTAGATGAATATATGGGAAGTATTTTCCTGGTTACCAGATGTCTATATTATCGTAATCATTGTCATTACTTACCTATAGGTTGAAGTGTAAAGCAAGGGATTTTTTTTTTCTGCCCTGGGGTTGATTGTTTTAGATAGTTTAGATGGTAAGGGTCTGATGCAAATAGCCGAGTACAGAGCGTATTGAGATGGGATTGTATTGGTTATTGGTGGTGTTTCTGTTTCGTTGTGCTGGTGTTGGATGTTTTTGGTCGCTACGTAGCCGGTGATGGTTTTGTATGATCTGTTTGGTGTAATTTGCAGCTTTAACATAACCGCCTTTGACAGGCTGTTTGACCAGGCGGGCGAGGGGGAGCTGATGAATTGTTTGTAGAGGTTACTAAGATATCTTTTCTCGTCCCAATCATGTAAAGATGAGTTTTCTGAAGGGATTTAGTTTGTAGAGCGAATGTCATGTGTTTATGTGATACCCAGTTAGGATGGAGATGTGTTGGTACACTGTTCCAGTTGATGTGAGGATACAGGTTGGACTCATGACTGTCATGTGAGATGAGGGTATCGGCGGATTTCTTTGGCGATCCAGGTACTGTTTGAGTGATCCAGCGCTCTGCCTGAATGATATAGTTGAACCTATTTGTTGTTGATGGGTAGTATCAGGGTGCTCTAATGTAAATGTGAAGCCATATTGGTGTACAGGAGGACAAGGGAGGTCATGTAGGACGAGACCGAAGAGAGCTGGAGAAAGAACTTCCACTTGGGGAACTCCAGTGTAGAACTTGATGATTCTGGAGATGAAGCCTTTACGAATGACTCTGCTTAGTTAATGTATTATGCCCGTTATGTTATGCGGGCGGGGGAATGAGGTTCGTATAAGCCATAATCTAGGATGTGATGCGTGAGGTACGTGTACGTGAGCAGACCCTGTGAGAAGGAGATATTTTGATTGTTGTGGAGCATTTTTTTTTTGGGTGGGGAGGGGGGCATATTGTCTTCTAGTTATTCTATCTTTATTTCTGTCAGAGAACTGTTCGCTGTCAACGTCATCAAACTGTTTCAAAAACTTTAAAGTAATGATCAAGTTACTCATCATTTTTTTGTTGTCTTTCAAGGTGGGTAGATTTTAATCCTTTAGCCTTTCCCTGTAACTTAGCTCTCTTAATTCTGGTACCAACTGTGTTTCCCTCCTCTGGTCATATTATAGTAACTCTTCGTTCGTCTGCTTTGTGTGTGTGTGTGTGTGTGTGTGTGTGTGTGTGTGTATACGATCACGAAGTTTTGATCTGCGGTACTATATTAAAGTGTACATATGCTACATTTGAATCTCGCTAAAGTTGAAAAATTTGCAGAATACCGCTAGCAGAGGTTCAGTACAATGCTTAGGTAAAGAACAGATTAGAGTATTGAATGAATTAGGCTAGATTCTACGTGACTGAGCTGGATATTAGTATAAGTGTTTAATCATTATCAGTTTCATTATTATTATTATTATCATAATTATTATTATTATTTTTTATTTATTTTTTATTTTGCTTTGTCGCTGTCTCCCGCGTTAGCGAGGTAGCACAAGGAAACAGACGAAAGAATAGCCCAACCCGCCCACATACACATGTATATACATACACGTCCACACACGCAAATATACATACCTATACATCTCAATGTACACATATATATACACACACAGACATATACATATATACACATGTACATAATTCATACTGTCTGCCTTTATTTGTTCCCATCGCCACCTCGCCACACATTAAATAACAACCCCCTCCCCCCTCATGTGTGCGAGGTAGCGCTAGGAAAAGACACCAAAGGCCCCATTCGTTCACACACAGTCTCTAGCTGTCATGTAATAATGCACCGAAACCACAGCTCCCTTTCCACATCCAGGCTCCACACATGCCCTGGTTCAATCCATTGAAAGCACGTCGACCCCGGTATACCACATCGTTCCAATTCACTCTGTTCCTTGCACACCTGTCACCCTCCTGCATGTTCAGGCCCCGATCACTCAAAATCTTTTTTACTCCATCTTTCCACCTCCAATTTGGTCTCCCACTTCTCCTCGTTCCCTCCACCTCTGACACATATATTCTCTTGGTCAATCTTTCCTCACTCATTCTCTCCATGTGACCAAACCATTTCAAAACACCCTCTTCTGCTCTCTCAACCACACTCTTTTTATTTCCACACATCTCTCTTACCCTTACATTACTTACTCGATCAAACCACCTCACACCACATATTGTCCTCAAGCATCTCATTTCCAGCACATCCACCCTCCTGCGCACAACTCTATCCATTGCCCACGCCTCGCAACCATACAACATTGTTGGAACCACTATTCCTTCAAACATACCCATTTTTGCTTTCCGAGATAATGTTCTCGCCTTCCAAACATTCTTCAAGGCTCCCAGAATTTTCGCCCCCTCCCCCACCCTATGATTCACTTCCGCTTCCATGGTTCCATCCGCTGCCAGATCCACTCCCAGATATCTGAAACACTTTACTTCCTCCAGTTTTTCCCCATTCAAACTTACCTCCCAATTGACTTGACCCTCAACCCTACTGTACCAAATAACCTTGCTCTTATTTACATTTACTCTTAACTTTCTTCTTTCACACACTTTACCAAACTCAGTCAGCAGCTTCTGCAGTTTCTTACATGAATCAGCCACCAGCGCTGTATCATCAGCGAACAACAACTGACTCACTTCCCAAGCTCTCTCATCCACAACAGACTGCATACTTGCCCCTCTTTCCAGAACTCTTGCATTCACCTCCCTAACAACCCCATCCATAAACAAATTAAACAACCATGTAGACATCACACACCCCTGCCGCAAACCTACATTCACTGAGAACCAATCACTTTCCTCTCTTCCTACACGTACACATGCCTCACATCCTCGATAAAGACTTTTCACTGCTTCTAACAACTTAATTATTATTATTATTATTATTATTATTATTATTATTATTATTATTATTATTATTATTATTATTATTATTTTTATTATTATTATTATTACTATTATTATTATTATTATTATTATTATTATATTATTATTATTATTATTATCATCATCATTATCATCAATATCATTATTATTACTATTTCTATTATTATTATTATTATTATTATTATTATTATTATTATCTCATTATCATTATTATTATCATTATCTTACACTTGGAGACAAATTGTTATTTTGTAAATTACTCATAAACACCAAGACAGCTGATGACTGCAGCTGTAAGCTTCTGCACACAGCTGAAGAGATAGTTACCTGCAGGTGCGACTTGTGGTGCACTTGCAAGATGTCGACCCAGTAAGGGAGTGTGGAACACTGAGACATCATCACTCCAAGTCCCAGGCATCTTGGAGTGGATCGGTCAAGGTTTTTAAGACATAGTTGTGTGCCACACTGATGCTTGGTTACTGGGGCCCCAGGCATCTTGGAGTGGATCGGTCAAGGTTTTTAAGACATGGTCGTGTGCCACACTGATGCTTGGTTACTGGGGGCTTCGATAAGGGACGGTCAACCTTCCCAGTCAGTCAGTGTGTGGAGCCCAAGAGACTTCGTGTCATTAATGGTCCGCCAACGTCACGGTGTCACAGACCCGGACACTCGTATACTCGTCCTTCTCAAATGTTTCCATTGACACGTCATCTTTCTGAACGCTTGTTACAGTTTGTGAGGGCATTGCTGGAAGACCTTCCAGGTAGTTATCTCCTCGTTCCTTGAGGAGCTCAAGACATGGCCGTTTGCCTTTCCAGTCCTGGAGCAGTTCCAAGAGCAGTTGTCCCATAAGTAACATGTGTTATAGCTGTGTGATGGAGTAATATAATTTTCTCTTTATTCTGTCCACTGTATCCCGGCGGAGGGCGCCAAGAACTGTGTGAGACGTCTACGTCCTGAGTATGAACCATTATACTCACTCTGCATGACTTAGATACTTTGAGAAACAGTGTGTGTGTAAAATCTACATACATTTCCCCTCGCATCAGCTGTGCCTGCACTGGGATATATGAGCCATAAAGCTTAATTCCCCATATGAAGGGTACTTTGAGCAGGCAGCTTCATGAAAATTAATGTATGTATGTATATTTCACTGATGGTTATTACGGGTTTTATAGATGACAGGATTGAAATATGGGTTTGCAGGTAATAAATTTAGATACAACACGTCGAAACTGTGAAAGGAAGCGTGTATTAACTTTCCTAGAATTACCTTGTTTATGTTGATCCAGCGTTATAGAGGTGTTGTCCTACACGTTCACTAACCGTTGTCCTGCACGTACAGCTGTTATCATGCACGCACAGCTGTTGTCCTGCGCGTACAGCTGTTGTCCTGCACAATGCAGTTGTCCTATACGTACAGCTGTTTTCGTGCGCATATTGTTGCTGTCCTGCACGTGCAGTTGTTGTTTTGCTTGTACAGCTGTTGTCCTGCACGCACATCTGTTGTCCTGCACGTGCAGTTGTTATTCTGCTCGTACAGCTGTTGTCTTGTACGCACATCTATTGTCCTACACGTACAATTGTTTTACTGCTTATTGTTATTGTCCTGCACGTACGGCTATTGTTGTACACGTACGGCTGTTGTTCAACACGTACGGCTGTTGTTGTACACGTACGGCTGTTGTTCTACACGTACGGCTGTTGTTCTACACGTACGGCTGTTGTTCTACACGTACGGCTGTTGTTCTACACGTACGGCTGTTGTTCTACACGTACGGCTGTTGTTCAACACGTACGGCTGTTGTTCTACACGTACGGCTGTTGTTCAACGCGTGGGAGCTGGAACACGCTAGAAGCCCTGTCAATCATGGGTTGACCCCGCTTGTCTCCTAACCATTAAATTACGTTAATGCTGATGAGGAGGGTGATGTAAGGATGATGAGGAGGGTGATGTAAGGATGATGAGGAGGGTGATGTAAGGATGATGAGGAGGGTGATGTAAGGATGATGAGGAGGGTGATGTAAGGATGATGAGGAGGGTGGTGTAAGGATGATGAGGAGGGTGATGTAAGGATGATGAGGAGGGTGGTGTACGGATGATGAGGAGGATGTAAGGATGATGAAGAGGGTGATGTACGGATGATGAGGAGGGTGATGTAAGGATGATGAGGAGGGTGGTGTACGGATGATGAGGAGGATGTAAGGATGATGAAGAGGGTGGTGTACGGATGATGAGGAGGGTGATGTAAGGATGATGAGGAGGGTGATGTAAGGATGATGAGGAGGGTGGTGTACGGATGATGAGGAGGATGTAAGGATGATGAGGAGGGTGATGTAAGGATGATGAGGAGGGTGATGTAAGGATGAGGAGGGTGATGTAAGGATGATGAGGAGGGTGATGTACGGATGACGAGGAGGGTGATGTAAGGATGATGAGGAGGGTGGTGTACGGATGATGAGGAGGATGTAAGGATGATGAAGAGGGTGATGTACGGATGATGAGAGCAGTGACTTTAAGCCGCCAGCAGCGTCTTACACTACAGAATTCGAAAGGAAAATAGTTAGGCTTAAAAAGCAAATGTTCATTTGAATATAAAATTATTGAATATTGAATCTATTGTAGAATACACAAAGAATTGTAACAGAATTGGTGAAGGTCTATACAAACTGGATAACTCTGTTGTCGGCAAAATTTGTAAACAGTTCCCTTCTCTGTCCACATGATAAAAATTCTCTGAGGGGCATGTTACAGCCAGAGCTGAACACCACGAACCCGTTCACCATCATCCGGTAACGCTGGTTTACCACTGGCGTCTTAGCTACTTCTCTTCCTTGTATATCATCTGACTGTTCTACGTCTTCTGTCTCATTCTTGTATCTCCCCTGACGATGTGATCATTACAAGAAAGAGCACTTGGGAACTTATCGCGTTCCATTTTCCTCGTGGTTTTATATATATATATATATATATATATATATATATATATATATATATATATATATATATATATATATATATATATATATATATATGTGTGTGTGTGTGTGTGTGTGTGTGTGTGTGTGGTTGGTCACAAACACCTTTAACTTCAACGGTATCGTGAGTCATACGTTTCGAATTTTACGTAACCCTTTATCAATGAGGTGCGATGATTATACAGACTTTACTAATATACAAACGCAGCAACATAAGGTTTGTAACATTAAATTAACTTAAAAATGGACAAGTTTTCACTTGCAACATAATAAAGAGTTACAAATGAGGGGAATATACCTGCAATTTTAACATGAATGTACCATAGCGTTATATGACATTTGACTAAGATAAAGTCGCAAAGTGCTAAGATTCATAGGACGGTTGTTAGTTGGTTGGGATTGAGGCCAATCAACTGCTAGGGTCATCACCGTCAAGCAACATCAACCAACCGAAAAAATTTTTTTCATCATTCTTCAGGTGTTAAAGATGACTCTAATGACACACATACTATGTATGTGTCCCATTAATGAGACAAACTATAAACGTAAACTTACTCCATATAGTCAACAGACGAGAAATATGCTTGCAAATTTGACAGTAATGTACTATGACATTACATGACATGACTCAAAGAAAAAATTGGAATTATGAAATCTTAAAATCACAGATTGATCTTGCGCTGAAATCGTAGGGAGAGAATAGCGATTATTTTGAACACTTTCGCCCAACAAACTTAGGGTTGACGATTGGGAAGGAGTTGAGAAAACGAGGCTTTGGGTTTAGGGTTAACTAACTCAACGGACTAACGATAAGCTACAATACGTACAATTAAATGAACGGGGGAGGACATGAATTTAAAGACGGGCATGAAAGTAGGGGGGAGGCTAATTTAACAAATGAATATCATTGGAAGACAGTTAGTTATTTAACTTAAGTCTCTCCTTCCATATATGATAAATTTCTGGTCCAGAATTTTGAATCCTAATGTGGTTCTATTTCTACACTGGTTGGGACAGGGACTGATCTTGTGGCAGTGTGTATGAGCTCGAGCAGCCTCGATGCTGTTATGGTAACAAACTGCAAATCGGCGACAAGTGAGGTAACAGTGGCGAGGACGCTGCAACAGTAATGTATCCAGATCTTTCGGAGGAGATCCAGGTGATGGTTACAAGAAGTTCGGAGAACCAGTGCGTTTAGCGCGTCTTGGTAAGTGGTGTAGGAGGGACGGACGATGATTTTTCGTGGTCTTTTCTGCACCCTTTCTACCAGCTTGTATTGTGTCTTGCAGTCGGAGAAAGATCAGGCGGAGTTGGCATAAGTGAGTTTGGAAGCATAAAGACTGTATTTTTGGTTTTGACTTGAGTGCGCAGGGAGCCCAAGTGCTAACCCAGGCTACGAAAAATGTAGAGGCGATAGTTTTACGATTTAATGATGGTTGCAGTGTGTTCCCTCCAGCTTACCTTATTGTCCTGATTGACGCCGATAAAGTTGTTGGACAGAACAACATGGAGGGAGTCTGAGCCCTGTGAAAGAGTAGGGGTGGGACGTAACTGGAGGCGACACTGATGTTCACAGCTATGGTCTTAGTTTGGCTAAGGATGAGGTTGGCTGGTGGTTGTTATGTGTATTCTGGAGAGGTGGATGTGTAGTCAGGAGAGCTGTCGCCAGCGGTGACAGCCCAGAGCAGATGCATCTAAACATTCGAGTATCGTTTAAGAGGACGGGGAAGCTCAAAGGCCCCGTCTTTGCGCACACGGTTGTAACTGGAAGGTGGTGGTGGCCTCTTGGAAGCGTACACCTGACAACGTCCCCTTAGGGAGGCTGGAAGCCATGGAGTGAGACTTCTCAGCCGCCCAGTGTTTATAGCTTTATTGTGTAATGCTGACTAGGTCGAGGGCTTTGTTGAAATTAATGAAGTCGAGAGATACAGTTCTGTTGCGTCTCTTTAAGTTCAGAGAGATAATCTAGGAAGCTGAAGAGGCGGTAGGTGATATATAGGATCTTCCTATCACCAAATTGTTGAAATTCTATACGACTATCATTGTCTGTGTACGCCCAAAAAAATACAAAACTGTTGCATAGTAAGCTGGGGATTGGGGTGATGCCAGCGGCTCGTAACTCATAGAGAGATTGTGGATTATTGACTTGGGTACTGGCGAGATATACAAAGTTTTCCAACCTACTGAACGTTTTGACTGATGGAGGGAAGCGCTGATGGTGGAACGGAGAGGCTTGGTAGCTTAGGAGGAAAGGCAGTGCACAGTTTCATGTGTAAATCAATGGAAGTAGCAAAGCGCTTTGTACTAAGGCTGTGTAACCGTATGGCAAACGAGTATCAGGTAGATGGTGGCGTTGTGGTCGTTGATAAGCTGAGGTGGAGAGGTGACTGATTCAGGGAAAAGAGTGAGTCTACGTGTCCAGAGCCCCTCATCTCTTCAGTTTTTCACGGACTGGCTAATGTCGGACTGTATCTTGTATTCTAGCGTGTTAGACTGTTAGAATTTTTTCGCTGCCCACATGTTGTGGATCACTTTGTTGTAGAGGGTACTAGATGATTTGTTAATGCGGGAGTGATCCATGGCACATCAGCCGGGTGGAGGCTAACAGATTTCTTCAGGTTCTGATATCAGTGTCTCATCTAGTTTCTCCATCGTCCACGCTTAGCACTTAAGTCCAAGGATAATGAATAATCCATTGCCGAAAGTGACTTATTTCTGAATCAGTAACAGCCCTTCATGATTGGCATATCTGTTATCTATGATGAGGCATCCTCTCTCATGTCTTCATTTCTGCTCTCAACATGATGACTTCCAATACTTCATCTCCATCGCCACCATCCAAAAGATCACCATCTGCCACCACGAGCTACCTCAGTCAGTCGCATCACCAGTAATACCATCCATATCTCGTGCATTGGTCTCTCTTCTTCTGCCTGTGTGGATTCCCTCGACTCTGTCGGTTTAGAAGTGCTGCGCAACCTTCATTCCACGCGGCCATGCGATCTCACCATAGGACATCCACTCGTTCCATACCAAAGTCTGCCTTCATGAGTGCAGCACTGTTATATGTCGAATGCATTCTTGCTGGTCCAAAGTGGTCTCTTCTGTTGGCAACCCAGTCACATATTCGTATCGACACTCCCTGGCTGGTGCCATCCTCATCACGTGTCCATACGAAATGCTCTCTCTCTCTCTCTCTCTCTCTCTCTCTCTCTCTCTCTCTCTCTCTCTCTCTCTCTCTCTCTCTCTCTCTCTCTCTCGAGTATGAGAAGCATTATGGTTAGCTCTAAGCTCTATATTAGGGCCCCCTTTGTACATCTGGGAGTATTTTAGTGCACTATTGCGCCTCCCCCCCCCCCCCCCCAAAAAAAAAGTGAATAATTACTTAGTCGTATTTTTCTACTAAACAGTGAGACTAATTAATGAGGTCATTTATTAAATATGAATTCCCATACGAAGTCTGATTGGTGTGTAATGGAGCGGAGGTAAAGCATGTAGGGGAGTGGAGGGGAAAGTTTGTAGGGGGACTTTAACATGAAGCGGGGGAAAAGACTGCAGGGAAATTAGCGACGAAGTGGGAGGGAAGTTAGTGGTGAAGTGGAGGAAAGTTTGTGATGGAGTGGAGGGAAAGTTAGGGGGGGAAAGGTAGCTTAGAGTGGAGTGGAGGGTAAGATGGTGTTGGAGAAGAGAACAGAGTAGTGTAGTGGAAGGGAACGCTGTGGTTTACCGGAGGGGAAGTTTGTTGGGAAGTTGAGAAGTTTTCATTCTTCGTTCTTCCTGTGACCGATACGATAATCGAGCCGAAAATGTTTTAGATCATGTTAGTTTACGGGGCTTCCGGGTTATTATGTGGGAACAAAATATGTGTCCTGCATGAATACGATTATGTAAATGAGCGTCCTTGATTTCCTTAGCCATTGTGTGCCAGACAAGTTATTATCTTAAAGTTATGGTATTTCACCTAGGCTTTTAAGGTATCTCCCTAGTGACGTTATCACACATCTGACACCAGAGTGTCACCTTCGGGTTTTCAAAGTATCGTACATAAGAAATTGTTAACGATCTTGTAGCAGTGAATTATTTTTGCGCTGTGTAGATGTTTTACATTATCGTACAGATGATGGTGATTCATCTTACAGAAGCATAAAAGTTAATGTACTCGTTGTATTGTTAGTGTACGCAGCGAAGTAATGATATAGCTGTATTTCTGTAGTAATGTATACCTGAAGTGTTGATTTTTGGCCAGATCATCATTAGGCAGTTGGCTGTCATTAAACTCTGTGTATATATTTAATTTGTATGTTACAATGTCTGGTTAGATGATTCTTCAGCCTTCTGTAACCAGTAAACCTAATATACCTACCTACCTACCTACCTACATACATACATACATACATACATACTTGTGGTTATGAGAAATCGTATATTGTTATACTGTTCATAGCGTTAATTTACTGCAATTATGTCATACTTCCATACCCACCATGTTCAGTTATCCTACATCGATAACCAACTTACCGTTTGAGGTGTTTTGTTTGATCGCACATAAATACCTTAAGCACTGAGGAAATAAATAAGGTGATGTAGTGAGTATTTCCATCGGTTAGTTCCCACAGGTTATGGAGGGGTTGTGATTTCCCAGGGATGTTGTGGTTCAGGTTATATTTGCCGTTGTTATTTTGATGATAATGAGGAGGGAATGTGTGTGTTTGGTTTTGTGTTGTTCTGTGTGTGTGTGTGTGTGTGTGTGTGTGTGTGTGTGTGTGTGTGTGTGTGTGTGTTATAATTACCTATTTGTGTTGCACGGGGAGGAGTTTTACGCTCGTGGGGCCCCAATCTCTTGAACATTTTCTATCATAAATTTCTGAGATTTTTGTATGTTCTGTTCATTAACCATGTTTTCAGTGTCTTTCTGTCATTCACTCACCACTCTTATACTACAGAATTGCTTCATGATATCTTTCTTCCTAAGTTCCTTGCTGAATTTCATGTTATGTCCCCTGTTTGCTCTATCCCTATATCTCTCTAAGAAGTGTTCAATGTCCACGTCACCGATCGCTTTCATAAACTTATAAATTGTGATCAAATCACCCCTCACTCATCTCTCATCTAAGGTGATCATATCTAAAGCCTTAAGCATTGTCCTGTAACTTAGCTTTCTTAATTCTGTTCCCATCATTGTTGTCCTCTTCTGAACCTATTCTAATCTCACTCTTTTAGTTACGTTGACGAAACTTGAGAAGTACGTTCTAGTTTTGGCCTTACGTAGGATAATGAATAGTTTGCGGAATATTTCCTTATGCACTTACTTGAAAATGATTCTGATAGTTGCCAGGAGACAGTTTGCGTATTTATTCTCCTCAGGTGTGACCCATGTCGACGGGTGTGTGTGTGTGTTTGTGTTTGTGTGTGTGTGTGTGTTTCAGTTTCTGTCTCTCTGTTTGTCTCTGTATTCGCGCATGTGTGTGTGTGTGTGTGTGTGTGTGTGTGTGTGTGTGTGTGTGTGTCAACGTGCATGTAGTCATTACTTGTTTTTACTGTATATTACTTCATATAAAGAAATCTTTTCGCTCATATAAAACCATTCACACATTCACCACAACTCAGTTTCTTCCACACGTCCTGTACTCTGTCGCTAAGAAGGAAGTGTTTTACCTTTTTGACAACCTTCATGCCTTTCTTTTGCTTGTCTTTCATCTTTGTCTTCTGAATTCTATTTTTCTTCTCCTTCGAGGACCCAATTAGGGGGAGTTACCTTCCTTTAATCTTGTGTCAGTTCAAGCGATCATCTCTTTCTCCACATCATTCCCCTTTCATTTAACGCGCATATCGCTAGGTCGTCTTTGATGGCTCTATGTATTTTCTACAGTAAGGAGATTAAACTGGTAATGCAAGATTTATCAGTCTAACATATTTCATAGTATTTTCTTGGGTATCTTCTCTTCAGTGTGGATATGAAACCTTTTGTGACATTATCCAGCTATTTTTTGCCTATCTTCCTTACATGCTTTCTAATTGCTAGGAGTGACTAGGAGTGTGGGTGCATCACTGTGACCCAGCTCGAAGGAGGTACCTCCTAGTGTCCCATTCATTTTCAGTCAGTTGAGGAGCATTTTCCTTCTCTGCATAACACTTTCCTCTCATTTAACGTCCCTGTCTCTATGCATTCATGGATACCTCAGTGTACTTCTTTTTTTCAGTGAGATCAAGCTGGTGACATAAAAATGTTCTTCAGTCTAACGTATTTCATAATATCTTTTTAACCATCTCCTCTCCCACGTCCATAAAGCCAATCCTAACATTAACCAAGAAAGTGTTAACTAACTTACCTAACGACCGCACTAATGGGATATTCTGGGGGTAAGTTAGACACAATGCCACTTCATGGTTTCCTCTCGAAGGATAAGGATGAAACTAGACTCTGTTGTGTCGCTGAAATGTAGATTGGTAAATCCGTATACAATATCATTACAGAAATATTGGCTGCTGAATCTATTATTTCATTTTCCCATCCTTAAATATTCCGTAAACAATTTTATGAGGAAATTGTTGGCTGATGAATTCATTTCATATATCCCCTCTTGAAATATGGGTTGGTAAGTGATTCGTTTGTAAAATGTGGGTTGATTTATCTGTCTTTATAATGTCTTCTCCAACATCAACTTAATCTTTGCATTTATGGCTCGTTAATGGGCAGTTTCATATCTGTGTAATGTTGGCTTACGGGTTATTTGTTTTGATGTCTGTTGCCTTTGCCTCAGGTGACAATAACTCGCCATTATAAAGGTTGGGGACCCCGCCATAGCGCATCGAATTCATTATACATTCTTCAATAATTTTATCGGAATACCTCTCTAATTATTTTGCCCCAAACTAACAGCTCTGCTCTCGGTAATTAGATGGAAGAGTCTCTGTTGAACTAATTTGGTCAAATTTTTTAGATTCGTCTCCTGCTGTGGTGATTTCTTGCCATTTGGCGTCTTTCAGTCTTACCTAGCTACTTGTGGCTTCTTCATCTTGATTTTATTCCTCATTTCATCGTATTCCCCTAAACCTGATAACATCATCCACTGAATTGACTTTATTCTTTCAATAGCTTTTTCTCTCTCTCTTCTACCCACCCATTGCTAGTAGTAGCCTACCATCTTCAGTATAGCTCTCACCAAACTCATGTCACACATTTCTGAGTGCAGGTTTTTCGGACTTGCCTCCCAGACTGAGTTCGAAAGTTCACTAGCTGATCATAGTTACCTCTCTGTATATTATCCTGTTCAGGGCGGGGGGGTCTACTTTTCGCCCTAAAGCATTGCTTGTTTAGATATGAATATTCCATATCAAGAATAAAATGGTCTGTTTTGCAAGGCAAAGACCCATATGACGTTTCCAGTTTCCTGAATGACATACCTCTAACCTCATGTGGTCAGTGATATGTTCGTCCACACTCAGAGGGTCTATACCTGCCGTCGTCGTCTTCGCCTCTTTGCTTATAGCAGTTTCTCCTTTGTTTCTGTTACGTTTAGAATCCCCACCTGAGATCCTTGATCCCCCTCGTCGCTTCCTTCACCGTCTTTATCCCTCACTGCTCTCATTAGGAACCTAATCTGGCTCCTCTGACCTTTTCTAAGGATTATGTACCATCATAGCCAAATTAGAATGAGTTATGATGACCTTTTTGAACCTAATATACGTTTTCGGTCCATTGCCCACCATCACCTCTTGAACCATGATCCTCTTTCACTAGGATGGAGAATTCACCCAAACCTCCGGTGTACTCTTTCCTCACCTTACATTACAAGCCTCAGGGAATATTATATGATTCACAGACACAAGTCTTCGTCGTGAAAAACTATCGATAGGTGGAAAAGTTGGGTGTAGTGCACTTTGGTTCCATATCAGTGATAGAATCATCTAGTTTATGTTCCTCGTCATTCGCTGCTAAGCAACTGGCTATAGATTGCATCTCTCAGAGAATTAGTCATGTATTTCTGTCTTTATCAAAGTCCATCTTGATCGGGCCAGCACTTTGACTTTTCCCCTAGTTCTTAAACTCTTTGCTTGCAAGATGGTCTCTTTGTTCAGCTCTCGCTCCTCCCTTGGTGTGTTTCCGTTAATAAACACCTTGTGTCCTCATGTGTATGACAGTCCCTAGATATATCTGTTTGTCTCTTTGGTCTCCTGCCTGTCTCTGTCCATTACGTCCTTTCTAACAGCATAGAGGCCGTACGCTCGTAGCCTTCCCCCAGAATTACAGGATTACTGTACATCTGTGTCCACCCATTCATGATGATATTTTCATGCCCTACCCACCGGCGCAGCGCTACACTCTGGCGCAGCACTACACTCTGGCATAGCAGCGCACTCAGACACGGCACTGCGTTCTGTTACAGCACAACCCTCTGACAAAGCACTACACTGTGGCACAGCACTATAGTGATGTACAATACCACATTGTGGCACAGCTTTACTGCACACCACCACCACACTGGCACAGCATTACATTCTGGCATAGCACTGCCTTCTGGTACAGAATACCCTCTGACACAGCACTGAAGTGTACTACAGCGTTACAGTCTGACACAGCACGACATTCCAGCACTGCACAGCACTCTACACACTCTTTCACCCTGGCACCTTCGCTCACTCGACCACACTGAAACATTCACAGTCCCACACCACAGGTCATTCATTCTCAGTGGCACTGAGTCACACTACCTCACCCTGACACAGTCCCACTTGAACACACTAAAACTCCCGTGTACTCCCTCACTCTGACACACTGCCACACCCGCACACTGTCCTCTGTAACCACATTTCTCGCCTCTGGCCTGCTTCTCATGCTGTCCTGTATATCATTGCTTATATGTCGATCGCTACGTTTCCTCTTCGAAGTGTTTTCCTTTCGTCATATTCCTAGAGTCTTCGTGACGGAGCATTTCTTCTCATGCGTAGAATTCACGATTTTTTTTTTCCTTATCTACACATCTAGTACTGTTTTCTCTGAGCTGACAGCTACTTAATTCATTGGAAAATCATTATTCTTGTCTTGTCATGAATCCAAGAACTGTTAAACCCCGGCCTTGCCTTAGATGTTCTTGCCCAGAATTAATCCCACAATTATGGTCTGGTGTTTGTTGACCATTGATCACTCTTGTTTCTCTCATATCGAGATTATATGGACCACAATGGTTCCATGATCCTACATGTCATCTCATCGACCAGGATGCTGCTATCTTTCTGAGGCTTCTAAGCCTAAACTGCTTTCTTTTTTCTCAGAAATTTCTGAAGTTCTGATGATTTCAGAAGGTTAGGCCATTTCAGAGGTGAGACGGAGGCTAGTTCCAGAGTTCCGGGTAGTTTCTGGCTCTAAGTCGGTCCTGGAAGTTAAATTCTGCAGCAGCGAGTCTTCTCTCTGGGAGAACATTTCCTGGTGAAGTTACCCCGTTGCCCTGGCCATTCCCGCCGCCGACCACCGACCCAAACGCTCGTTCACGTGTTTTGCCAAATGGACCGAGAGCATCGGGATGCACGAACTTGGTGCTGAAGTGTATGCATATATGCATATCATTACACATACATGTATCGATGCATAAAAAAATATGCGCGCTCACACACACACACACACACACACACACACACACACACACACACACACGAACGCGCGCACGCGTACGTACGTACGTACGTGAGAAGGGAGTCCAGGGAGGCATGGGAGGGTGTGGAGCATCAGGGATTCAACTTGGAGTGAAAATCGACAGGTTATTAAGTGAAAGCGTCAGGAAGTTTGCGGAGGATGCCAAAGTCAGAAACACTTTTGAGCTCGATGGCAACATGAATGTTTAAGTGGAGGTGTTGCAAGGCGAAGGAGGACCTGATGGACCAGTTGGACCAGAGATGTAACTGTCGACGAGCTATAGAAAATTGTCTGAGGCGCATCAAACGCTGACTTCGACAAATCAATGAAACGAGAGATGGAAAGACGTAGATCGACTGCAAGAGAGAAAGCACTTCCATATTGTGGAGGAAACAGAGTAGAAGAAGGAAAATGAAGATCTAGGCATGATGTAGAAGGCTAGTGGTATGGTAAAGACCAAAAAGGATGTAGGGTTATATTACAGAGGTGGAAAGGCACGCCCACTGCAGGTGACATCTGAAATGGGAGTAAACAGCGAGGGAAGTGTTAAGGTAGACGCCCAATCTGGCAGACAGTGCAAGATATTCACAAGGTGCATAATTTTAGCGACAGAAAATAGGGGACTTGATGAGATTCAAAACGCACAGAGAGCATAGAAGATGAACCAGCCACGAGTGGCAAAATCCCATCCAGTGTGGGTAACACATCAGCGAGAGAAGGTTTATGTTAAGATCATTTTTACAAATGCTGATGAATTTGATGGGAATGGATGGAAGTCACCTTCAAGAATCGAGTGGACGTGGGTCATGGAGATTAATTTCAACAAGGTTGTTAGATTAGACTTGGTCTAATCTAACAAAGGTAGAAAAGTTGAGGAAGGTGAAGGCTTAGCTATTCTTAAGATAAAGTTATCAGTAAATTAATGATCTTTCCTTCCGTTGATTTTCAGAGATACCATTCCACGAAACATCCCTAATATCCTTACTGCTGTACAATATCCCACGAAGGCCGGAGGAACCTGACCGTGTATTTCATGAAAATAACGAATGAAAAATATGGACGGTATAGGAAGAGTTGAGAGTAGCCAGTGTGTGCGGCGGTAAGGTTCTCATTCCCAGGAACTTCAGCCATACGGAATTAAATTGGGACCCTGTAGAACCTCAAGGCGATGGAGACTGATTGTACCAGCATATAGTCATCACGGTTAGAGGAGTGGATTTAGCATCAAAACTGGCCTTAGTTAGTTTTCACATACAAGTTTTGATATTGAGAACATTATCCATAGATTTCCATTTGGTAAAAGTGATTACCTGGTACTTAAGATGGGCTACTTGGTAAACGGGGGTTTCATTAAGACAGAAAGTCAAGGAATTATAGTATAAGGCATAGGAAGTGAAACTACAAAGTTGTAAACAACTACTTCATGGAAACGGATTGGGAGGCCAAATTCCTTAACCTAGACAAAGAGAAAACTCAAGTTACATTCTGCACAATTTACAAGTTCGGCGTAGAGAGGTGTGTACCAATGGTAAAGTAAAGCGAACGAGGAACGAAGGAAAAGTGGAATGGATGGTTTACTACGATGTTGCATACCAAAGGAACACAGACACATTATGGAGGGATAAAGGAAACACAGGAGTCGAGCAGATACGAGAGGGGCAAAAATGACTTCATAAGGACAGGGAGGAACAGGTGGGATATGAAAGAACAATTTGAAATAACACCCGATATGTTTAACTCGTCTGTAGGGAGGAAAACTAATGTCGGGAACCAATTCATTTAATTCACTTAGAAAGGAAGGCTATTGCTACAACCATTCAGAGAAGTGGGAGACACTTTAGAGTACATGGAAGGCAATCCAGTAGAAGTGACGAGGATCATGAAGAAGCTGGAATCCCACAAGGCCCAAGGCCCTGATGGTATTTAACCATTGGTACACAAAGTGTACACTGAAGTCCGCATCAAACAAGTGGTGATGTTTTTACAGAATCTCCCTCAACGAAGAAAATGTTCCATGGCATTGAAGAGTGCCGATGTTGAGCCACTATTCGCCAGTAAAGGTGACAGTGAATTTTCTCTGAATTATAAACCAGTATCTCAAATGAGATACGACAATAGGGAAGATAATCTGGAAACGTTGAGAGAGTCTTTAAATGCCATAAACTTCTTAAATGGGATGTAGCATGACGAACCTACTGGATTCTTATAAACAAGTAAACGTCCCGAAAAAAGTAGAAATGGGACGGGTGGACTTCATATTCCCTAACTGCCTGAGATACCGTCTCCCATCAAAGAGTGTTGATGAAGCCAAGCGTTTAAGCTGTAGTCAGATGAGAACATCTCAGGCGAATTAACAGCTTCCTAAATGGGAAGCATCTGAGAACATATGTCAGAAGATCCTTCTCACGTTGAATCAGGATTACAAGTGGGTTCCCCAGGGCTCAGTCTTTGGGCCATCACTGTTCTCGATCTATTGACCAGACGAGATGGATTCATACCTGATTATGTTTGCTGATGATGCCGAAATTATGAAGGAAGTCATACAAATAGACGTAGATAAGAAGCAGTAGCGGTCGGATAGTTGGCATATGGAATTTAACCCTGATAAATATAGAGCCAAGAAGAGGGGAAAGGTCTTAACAGATCAGACGGTAAGTGCTAAGTCAAAGGAAATAAATTTCGAGTTGGACCGAGAGAGGAACTTACAGTTGGTATCGATATCGCCCAAACTCATTACCAGAACAGCAAATGAGAACGATCGTGAAGGAAGCAACCTAAACTTTGATCAAAGTTGCCCTGGCCCGGAGTATGACGCGTAAGTCTGGTATCCTAACTTGGAGTCAGACGGAGTTCCTTGGCAGTGTACGAAGGCTTACAGCGTATTTACTAACATAACTGCCACGAAGAGAGGAGGGTAAACCTCAACCTGCTCACAGTGGAAAAAGAAAGAGGTAGAGAAGCATGGTAATTACATATCACTTTCTTAGAGGCCATAATGACATTAGCACTGACCTGTTTATCAAAATTAGATGTGAATTTAGATAAAGGGTGCAGAGCTGGAAGACTGGTAAGAGCATATTACGGAAGGCTGTGAGGAAGCACCTCTTCAGCATCACTGTTGTGTGCTCGAGGAACAAGCAAAGTGCAGAATGAGAAACTTCTGCTACTGTTGAAAAACTCTAAGATGTTTAGGACCTTAACATATGGATAAGAGGCGGTGCCCCAGGAGTATGAAGCTGCCTCTCTGTATATACACTTAGGTAGAGAAGGAATCGTACCACATTTTATCTGAAGCATTACGACACCTAGGACGAAAGATTTTGAGAAATACCCATTGGTCTGGCCTCCCAGTGGTAGCCAATGCTTTCATGATATCGTAATATCTCGATCACTCCCGACATTTCTTTGGTCATAATACATGTTGTATTGATCTTATTTTTCGATGAAAACAACAGTAAAGTAGAGCTGCTATGATCATCAGGAAACCTAACTCATATTCACCACTTACAAACTCAACTCTACCCAGACAACTCGTTCGTATTGATCATTATCGAAGTTCATCAAACCCATCCAGGAAGATACTTGTTGTACCATGTTTGCCTCACCCTCAACACACGCTGTACCTCGTATGTGGCACAGGGTTCTCTATCCGAGCTGGATGACTTTATAAATCCTTACTAATCCAGGTTGTTTAGACCTTGATAATCAGCCTTACTAATCCAGGTTGTTTAGACCTTGATCCTCAGACTGACTAATCCAGGTTGTTTAGACCTTGATCCTCAGGCTTCATCAGAGTTCATGTACCTTACGTCATCATTTTGTGGAGGAACGTGATTAAAGTGTACAGGTCTTGAGTGTACAGGTCTTGAGTGTATAGATCCTGAGTGTATAGATCCTGAGTGTACAGGTCCTGAGTGCACAGGTCCTGAGTGTACAGATCCTGGGTGTGCAGTGATCCTACGTGAAATTAATGTCTTCTGAGGGTATATGATGATGCCATGGAGACCAAGTTTTCCAGAAAGTTTCTACAGAGGAAGTTGTGCGCTGGCAGGAGTCTGCGTCAGAATGAGCTCATGTCGCCTCATTCACTGTGATTCTGATTAGCTTGCTTATGTGATATCTTTCATTGTAATGTCAATTACCGGATTTAATTTCTCTAATTCCTATAGACATTTTGATTACATTCATTACGAATTACTGAGCAAGGAGGATGTTGGATGTGTTACATGTAGCGCTTGTTCGCACACGACTGACTTTAGTGGTGCACAAACACAACCGAGCAGAGCTGAGCACTCAGTCGCTATTGTGAGAGAACAAGGCGATCCAGCAAGCCATGATATTACAGCCCCCACCATCCCTCTTGTTCTTACCACACTCAAGTCTGCTCCACCGTCTCCTCTGCCAGCCTCCGCCCATTCCGGGACCTGACGACTCACGCTAGTTCACACTGGTTATCTTCCTCCACCTTGGCTGGATTCAGCCTTTTCTCTGGCTTGGTATACTTACTCCCCCGGCTTAGTACACCTATTCCCCTGGCTTGGTACACCTACTTCCCCTGGCTTGGTACATCTACTCCCCTGATTTCGTTCAACCTTCTCTGGCATAGATCACTCTCTTTTACTAGCCTAGTTCACTCACATTCTCCTCTGGCTTAATTCACTCTTCTCTGGCCACCTGGTTCACCAGCCTAGTTCTTGACTTAGTTCACCACTCCCTCCCCTGACCTGGTTCATCCTCTCTGCCCTGACCCAGTTCATCCTCTCTCCTCGATCTGGTTCACCCACTCTCCTCTTACCCGGGTAATATTCCCCTTTGACTTAGCCAGCTTAGCTGTACATCATGACCTGGCTATTCTTGGACTTTCGCATGGCACGTCATGTTTTCTGGCCAGGCTGTCTTGAAAAGCATCCCGCCAGTACCTTGAGCCTGGTTCTCTCTCTCTCTCTCTCTCTCTCTCTCTCTCTCTCTCTCTCTCTCTCTCTCTCTCTCTCTCTCTCTCTCTCTCTCTCTCTTTCTTTCCTTCGCCGTTTCCTATTCCACTTTCCCCAACTCGGTTCTGTGTTGGTGTACACCCTGCCGACTCCCGGGCCAGCGGGACCATCTACCATCGCCTGGCCTGGCTCCCTAACCTGGTTAACCCTCTTTCGTGAATTGTCCCTCCCCGTTTATCCTGAAGTGGCTCTCTCTCTCTCTCTCTCTCTCTCTCTCTCTCTCTCTCTCTCTCTCTCTCTCTCTCTCTCTCTCTCTCTCTCTCTCTCTCTCTCTCTCTACGTACACCTTACTACCAGTAAATCAGAAACAGCGCACACGAAACATTTATGATGGCGGTGTTTCATCGGGGTTCCCACAGCGGACTGCATTACGATTAGCCTTAGTTTCCTTCATGATTACGTCAGACGTTAAGAGGGGAAAGGGAGGGTAGTTTTGTCGGGTCTTTGGTGATCACACTCAAGGGTAAGCTGAATGGTAGAGATCAGAAGATGTTATGGGGGGAAAAATGGTGCAGTAAGACTTAGATACGAGTTAGAAATTAGTGTAAGTCATGGAACACATAACTACTTTGCTGGCACCGTAGGAAGGCCCAACAGGGAAACTGATAGAAAGTGAAACGAATGTCAAAAATGTAGGCGCAACAGTAAACAAGAGACTAGAATTCTAAGTGCATGACGATGTTGTTTCATCAGGATCCCTAGTGCCAAGGAGGATCCCAGGACCAGTAAAGGGGATCTCAGGGCAGCGTTCAGTCCACTGACACGTACAGCAGGACCATCTCAGCAAGATCCATGTGACACGTCGCCAGCAGATGACCACAACATTGAGATATAATGGGTTTCTTGGCTGACACAGTTCTTGGTTAAGGAATCACAAGCCAAAAGAGAAAAGTGTATATATTGATAAGTGCAAAGACCAGGAGTATACGTTCACACGTTCACCTACAAACAAAGAGCATGCAACGCAGTTCCGAGGGTGGGAGGGGGCCAGGGAAGACTCAGTCAAGAGATATGTCCGCTAAGACGCATCTCCCACACCAGCAGCTAAAGAAATATGAACGCCGCCAGCAGTGTAGATAACTGTGTAGCATGAGAATACCACGTACAATGACAAGTTGGTATATACAGAATATATCACAGATGATTATACTTTACGTAAATTGTCCCTCTAATTTCCTTACTGACAACTAATAGGAATAATAGACACTGGTTCTTTCTTCTGAAGTCAAAGAATGATCATTGAAACCCAAGTATTTTTGTCTAAACATTAGGTTGTGACTGAATATGATCGCTATCCATGTTAACCACTTCAGCAATGGGAAACATATGGAGATATCACTGGTGGCTATTGAGCTAGTTGTGACAGTTCAGGGTGAAGGTGTAAATCACTGAACATTTGGCACGTGTTTAGATGAAGTGTTTACTGGAGTTGCTAAATGTTTATAAACAGTCACAGTTCAAATGTAGTGTTTGTAGTTAAGTAGACCCCAGGGTTCGTCACGTACTCAGTGTTTGATGTGACTGCCTCACTCCAAGTCCTTGCACATCTATTCGTGACTTGGCTTGCAAAGGGATTGAGTTGTTTGTCAGCGGCGCCTTGTGGTTATACTGGCCTACAGTCACACAGAAGGCTCAGCGAAATCTGTAGATATGACGTAGCCAAACTCTGTAGTCGATCGTTGCTTGATGCGTAGCCGCTGAAGTGTTGGTGAAGGTAAAGTAGACCTGGTACTGAAGATGGGCACCAGGGAGTTGAGCGAACCTCGCATTGCAGGAGCACTGATAGGTTGACCGCTGCTCAGTGTTGCCGTCTTCTTGAAAATCGTTAACTAACGTGGGGGAAAAAATCTGCGCAGGCAGTCGGTGTGCACTTGCGCACTGTGTGGTCCTCATTCCGCGCTGCCTGAGTAGGTCTGGGAACAATGCCACACATCTAGAAACCGTGATATGTTGTGTCATTTCGCATCTTGATGATGTGTTTTGACTTTAAGAACAACTACTATCGTTACTCATGTGTATGTGTTGAAAATGTCACTGATGATGTTAACTTCATCAAGAAACTCTTATTCGTGTTGCGTGACCCATTTCTCCCACATACTCACCCTCGCTCAAGCTTACCCTGTCTTCCAGCACATCTTTTAGTATGTTCAGTCTTCTCTTAAGAACAAAAACAACATTATTGATGAGCTATATATTAGGTTATCAAAAGGTATATTTAGATGCAAATTAGTCGCTCTTCATTCGAATCATGCGCTTCGAACCACATCAACACACAGGATTCATTCCACATGAATGTGGAGCCTCGACAACAACAACACAGGATCCAGAGAGGTTCTAAAAGGTGTGTGTATCTGTCTGTTGACCACTGAATTTTTTTTTTTCAATTTGGAACACCAATATTAGAATCTGTCTTACACTACACCATGAGAGAGGTCAGTGCTGAGCTTATGAATCTGTTTCGTGTGTCTCCGAGCCGATTTGGTCTGACTCATGAAAAATAGGGTAAAATTCTAAATACGGACGTACTTTTTGTAGAAGATAGAAACTGGAGCGATGTGGTATACCGGGGTTGACGTGCTGTCAGTAGATTGAATCAAGGCATGTGAAGCGTCTGGGGTAAACCATGGAAAGCTGTGTAGGTATGTATATTTGCGTGTGTGGACGTATGTATATACATGTGTATGGGGGTGGGTTGGGCCATTTCTTTCGTCTGTTTCCTTGCGCTACCTCGCAAACGCGGGAGACAGCGACAAAGCAAAAAAAAAAAAAAAAAAAAGAAACTAACGAAATTTGTATCAATGTATTCTTTACAATATATGGAGTTAATACAAAATGTGAGATTTCAGATGTAGTGCTTACACCCAACTCCATCAATGTAAGGTTCTAGTAAAGTGGGCAGGCCTTTGAAGTGGACAGATATTGTCGAGTGAAAAAAAAAAAAAAATTGAGAATGTAGGTAATTCATTCGTAATACTTTCGTCCAATTCTAACCAATAGTAAATGAACAGGAGGAACGCATACAGCTTTCCGACTTCATCTCGTAGACTTTAGGAAAGTGGCCAAAAATATTTCACTTTGCGCTTTTTCAGATTCTGTAGAACTTAATTCGGTTCGTGAGTCGATATACAAACCGAATGAAGCTAAGATACAAGAAAACTTGCCTGTACGGTCTAGACGTGTTCAAGTTCCTTTAATACTTATGGATTCCATTGAATACCGCCGAGCATCGTAACGTTTGAATCCGACTGAATCTGAAGTTAGGAAATATGTTAGGTGAGTTCTGGTGTCTAGTTAGATTATAAGATTGAATCATTACCTACGAGATCTCCCCCACGCAAGGCTAGAGTCCCTTAACTCTATAGACTTTAAGAGTGAAAAAGGGTAATCCCACACTTTAAGATAACTCTATAGTGGCGACTAGGATTCGAAACTCTATAGTGGCGACTTGGATTCGAAACTCTATAGTGGCGACTTGGATTCGATAAGAGTAGAACATGGATCGTCATCCGAGAAAACGCGCGTCCGTACAGTACAATTTTACCGAAAATGACCAATCGTGCGTAGCAGAATGGTATCAGTTGTACCTAGGTAGTTGAGCGTGGCTTTCTATCCTCAAACTCGTCCTACATTATTTGATGGATTTTCGCCAAACTTGGCAGTGATGTTTGATTATACAGAAGCTAACACCACACACGTCAACAGACAGTATTGGGTCATCCCAACAACTGATATTCTCTCTAAAGACTAACAACCATAGAAAACGCGTGGAATCGTGACGTCATAAGTGTAGAGAAAACGGCATTCTTCTCCTGCTTCTGCTGGCTAGTTGGTTAGTTGACTGGGGCCTGTTAGTTACTAGAGTCATTTTGACCTAAGCCTCTGTATAGCAATCAACTCACTGTGACTTAAAAAAAACGGACCTGGCCACTCAGGCCGCCTTGTGACGTTACGCGGCCCTGAACCCTCAGAAAGGTATGGAAGGTGTGGATACTGTGAGCGAAGGTAAGGATACTATGAGGGAAAGTTATAGAAAGTGTGAGCGAAGTGTATATGAATCTACGTTTTCCTTAGCCCTGTACCATCACGTTTTCTTTGTTTAGGACCAATGACGTAGCATACAGGCTCCACCCACATGCGTATCGGTCGATTTAGTATGTATAATAGGCATAAGTTTTGACACTGTCAGCGTCATGCTACACTCACCAACCGGAAAAATGTTGAACGCCTTTTTTATGTTCTCTGGCATGAGCTCACAAAGGGGGTCACTTGATAGACAGCCTCAAGTACCTGAAGGGAAGTTCGTTAGTGATGGGCACCGGCCTGCTTCCAGTCTAGTGCCTCCGCCGGGGATACCAATGTTATTATTCACAGTATACAGTAAGTACCGACGTTAACTCGTATCAAAATATAGTTACATAATATTCAAACTGTCTGCTCTAATACACTCCTATTCACTGGTGCGTGCAACGACACGTGGAGCTGCCAGATGAAAATGAGCGAAAAATACGCAATATTTACTTTCAACTGTGGCAGTGTAATGGGAATATATATATATATATATATATATATATATATATATATATATATATATATATATATATATATATATATATATTCTCCGGACGGATTATCGGTAATGAACTAGACCAACTGCCGCATTTGCGGTCAAGTGTAATGCTTTGTTGGTTACTTACACTACGTCATTGAATTAGGAATACGATCAGTACGAGGTAAAGAGTTTCCCTTGAAACCTAATGATTGTGAACATCATCAGTACAACATATAGTGACCGACCTTCGCCTTTGCAGTATATAGGGCGGGCTTGTTGTGAACGCTTGTACGTTCCTTGTTGCTGGTTGTATTTTCTTTCGGCATTTTCAGCATTTGGTTGGAGTTCGTAGATATCCACTTGAATAACGATGGTGCAAATGATGATGACAGTAATATATTGAGACAGTGTTTAGCTCTTAAAAGGAATCAGATATTTTGCATACATAATGCGTTACGTTGTGAAAAATAAATCCTACTCATTAGAAAAGAATTGCATTTACTTAAATAAAACACATCATTGACGAACATAGAATGAAGGAGAAAAATGCTGCCACGTTTCTGTATGGAAAGATTAGAAAAAAAAAAAAAAAAAGCCGAAAGACTGAACGTGAAAAATTGGAATTGGAAAAAAACTTTTTTGATGACAGAAAATAGTAAGAAAAGGACACCGAAAGTGAAGTCAATGACCAATTTGTTTTTTGCTTTTTTTTTCGGTAACTATTTACGACGGTTATCACATGTAGCTATTTTCATGTTTGAATCTTCACTACCCAGAGGTAAATGACATCTTGCATAATTTGTGCTCGTATTTCGCTCTTGAGAGAGAGAGAGAGAGAGAGAGAGAGAGAGAGAGAGAGAGAGAGAGAGAGAGAGAGAGAGAGAGAGTGTACACCGAACATCCTGTACGGTTTGAGGAGGTTGGCACTCTCTCTCAGTGCGCTCTCAATGCTGTTTTTTTAAAGTCCACGTCTTTGCAGAGTATCTGTGATGGGTGTTTGAAGTTCCAGTGGTGTTATCTCCCCATCAGCAGGGGGAATACCTGTAATTAGATGAGATGATACTTATGTGTCATGGTTACTGCTGTTGGCCATAGGTTGTAGAACTTACGAACACTCGACGCCCATTTCAATTTGGCGAAAGTTTGAAGAACTGACAAAGTACGATTCCATCAGAAACATTTGATCGTTATCTTTTAATAAGTAATGTGAGAATCTATTCAGTTGTGATTCATGCCAGGTGTTTGAGTGTTAGCAAGGACGTATACTCACCACTAGCATTTCCCAAAATGTATGTATGTAGACAGTATGTCTATGTATGTATATACATGTATGTATGGATATGCTTTGATGTTTGACACCATCAGACATATTTCTGTGTCATCACACACAGGGACCTCTCCTCCCACACATTTCTCAATGCGCCCAGGACCTAAGCCTCCCCTCACCCACCCTATGGCTCACTCACGAACTTAGCCACCCCTCACCCACCCCGTGGCTCACTTCAGATCCTATCATTCCATTCCCTGCCATGTCCTTCCCCAAGTATGTATAACACTACATTCACTCCCCAACATTTCCTCTAGGTTTTCACTATTTAATCTTACACTCCATCTGTCTTTCCACTGCTTTTATTCACATGTACTCTCAACTTTCTCCTTCTATACACTCTCCCACATTCAAAAGCAAATTCTGCAGTTTGCCATCAGCGCCGTTTCATCAGCAAACAATAACTGATTCAGCCTTCCAGGTCCCCAAACCCCCGACAGACGTCAGACCTGCTCGTCTCCACGACCTATTCAGTCACATCCCTCACCATTCTCTTCACACATAGGTTAAACATCCTCGATGACACCACACACCCATGTCGTAGACCCACCTTCACCAGAAACAACTTACTCTTCTCTTCCTACTCTCGTACACGCCCTTGCTTTCTTGATGAAAACTCTTACTGCTTCTTGTACCTTCATTATGCATCTCCATCACCAATCTTACGGTTTCTCCAGATCCATAAATACCACATACAAATCCTTCTCTTTCTCTGCGTATTTCTCATAGAAATGCTGGAAAGCAAACACGTGATCCACACATCTATCGTAGACCAATCTGGTGCCTAAAAGAAAAAAAAAATCGTTTAGAAGCTGGCGCCCATGCTGGATGGATTGCTTATGGGATCGGAGAAGACATGTGGGTGGATGCCACCTTGAGTTTTGACGTTAAAGGTCATTTTCATGGTCATGTTAAGAAAATATAGCCATTATGGGTATGATGTCACTACCAGATGATTTCACAAGTACTCCACCACAACTGTTATGAAAACTAGTTGTAGTGTTGTAGTGTAATTGGATGTTTATTGCAATGTTATACAGTGTATTTTCATGTTAACCCTATACATATGTAGATGTGCAGCAATATCAGTCACAAAGTACTTTTATCTCGGAATACGGCACAGAACACAGCGTTTCTTGGGTGTGACACATTTGGTTGAAATGTTGGCATACATTTTGTAACTATTCAAACAGATGTTCTAAATTATTACCGGCCCGCTGGACTGCAGCAGTCGTGGCGTCACATCATCGACAGAGATGGACTTGAGGTCCCGGCTGCAGTGAGCTGTCTACACTTAGATTTGTAGCCGCAAGTAACAAACTGCAAGTGGTGTGGAATAGGCAGACTACTTGGATGTGATCCGACGTCAGTTTCCAGCCTGGTGTGTCAGCTAGAGACGGGTTTATGATGCCCTCCTGGTCTGCTTGCAGCCATATCTTAGCCATGTCAACACGATGGCTGGTATAGGTCTGCAAGTGTCTCTTGCGTTGCTCCGCTGTAGAACATCATGGAAATTCCCTTTTCATTGATCAGCCGCCTGTTTGCCATAACTGATCACCATCTGTTTTCCTCTGTCTTCTGCAATCAACAAATTAGTCTCCTCTTCACAAGGGGCAATATCACTGGTTGCCAAGGAGACAAGCGGCACTCTAGCTGTCCTCTTTGATTCATCCATGTCTGCTGCATCAGGAACCAGGGATGTGCTCGTCTTGAGCACATCACATCGAATTAGGTGTGTGTCACCAGCTTCTTGACATCATCAATATCACGTTTCATCCGGGAGGGAAGACTGTCCGAGCGCACAAAGGTGATAGCTTCCTCATCATCTTTCAGGTCGAGGAGACGCCTTGTGTCATGGGGAGATGCATGACACACTGACTATGTGATGCAAAACTTGACCCAGGTCTGGTCGTCTCTTGTGATGCCATTAAATCATCGTGCATCTTCCATGTTTTGTTCTTCCATTCTGTAGCTTGATCAGCTGAGACCTAGTGGAAATGCCGTTGACTTCGCTTCACAATAAAGACATCTGCACTCCCATCATGTCGGCTATGTGGACATAGCCGGCATCGCACATAGTTTGTGTAGCCACATAGTATGCACCAAGGTAGCTTTGCAACAAATGCTATCTGATGCAGGTTCCATTTGCCATCCCTGTATGCCATGGTAACGTATGACAACCACAAGGTGTACTTCGGGTTCTCTGTGTACTGCGCAGATGACCATTCCATGTGACTTTGGACATCGTCACTAACCAGAGCCCGTGACAGCTTGTCCACTGCTGTGTTCAGATTGACCCAATTAGAGCTGAATTTCTGTCTGACCTGCTCAGCCATTAGCTGAACAAGTTCCTTGACGTTGGCATCGTCTAGTGACCATTTGCCGTCCACCATGACTCAAAAATATCCACAAGATGTGCTAAAGAGCTTCATAGGTCTTCCTGTGATCCAGAATTGCTCGGTAATATGCTCTGCCGCTCCTCATAGTCTCAGTGGTATATTCAGCATATGCACCGTATTTGATGCACAAATCATTGAGAGCAGCATTCACCACATGTTGCCTAATGACTTTCAACTGCTTGTCCCTGCAGTACAGTAGCTGATCTGCAGTGATGTTAGTGTGTTTCTGACCGACGTGGCTCAGAATGCTGAGAAACCGATTAATAACAGTGGTCATCGACTCACTGTTATCAGCTGGGGCCTGGAAGATGGACAGCACACCAACTGTTGTCACGGGTACGCCAGTGTGGCTATTGGATTCAGTGAGAGTCCTCGAAATCATGGACTCACATTTCTTAACACAGATACGTTAGCAAAAACCCTTTCGCGAGAGGTCGAACCCAGCTGGCTTTTGAGCCGACTAACTTTTTGGACTTCAACATAGAATGTTGTTCGCCTGTGGTACCTGAAAGGCACCTGTGGACTTTTTTTCCGACACATGCTTTCACATTGCGCCCTGACCTTCCCCATGGCGTATACATGGCCGTGTGACTGTACTGCGATTAGGTCCATACATAACCTAGCCATGCGCAAATCTCTGTTTACTCCTTGCACTGTTGATATGTTTGTTTTTTTTTCACATTTCCAAGCAACCCAGCAAGGCAGTTAATAACATCCATCGGCTTTGGTTAGGCCCTTAACCCCAGCCAGTCGTGCCCGCATTACTGGATCAGATTTGGCATAATCACTGATTTCTGGCAGAGCATTAATATCATCCCGTCAGTAGCAAGCAAGAAGCTGCGTCGTGCTAACATTAGCGGAGGACTGCTTGAAGGGCCTGCCTCACTGGCAGTGCTGGCAGGTGACTGACGTTGTTCTCTCAGTCGGGACATCTTGGAGTACTACGAAAATACGCTGTAGCATGTCTGGTGCCACATGAGTGGTAGTGCTCCAAATTCTGATGCTGATGGCGCACCACACCAAGTCTTTCTATGACATCCAGGTTGTTTCCATCACTCACTTTTCTCCGCTGGTCTTCAGCTGCATAACTCACTATTTTCCTTGAGCTGATACTATGCGCAGGTCATCCACTGTGCTGTCAGAAGAAACCTGATGGAGATTCAGTGATTTGCTTTCTCACTTTTACGCTTGGAAATGGCTATTGGCTCCACGGTTTTAATCAGGCAAACTCCTCACCTGCATAGAGTTAAGGAAGTTAAACTGGTTAGCAAAATAGTATTCATGACTTCCATTTCAATCAGCGTCCGTGTGTTCTATTGGTCATCCTCCACAGATTAGTCATCTGGCATAATGCCATTGACAGGGTGCCAGAAAATATGAAGTGGAAATCATTAGAAGTGTACTGGTTAGATAGGAAATATGTTGTACTGTAGCACCTTAGGCAAGCATTTTGAGAAAATAAAAATTTTTTGTTTACATTTTTCATGCAACGATGTGCAAATCCGTAATTGTTTTGCATGACATCACTGTATGCGTGTTCGGCAATAACAAATGACATCTTTTGAACAGATATATTGAAGGAGACGTAGAAAATGACCTGTAAGGTCAAAATCCTGAATGGCACTCACCCATAAGTTTCTCCTCATCCCGTAAGCAGTTGATTCAACATGGATGCCTCCTTTCACCAGAAAGTGTCATACGCAGTTTTTAGACCACTGAAACCACATTGCTCCTCCCTTGTCTGATGTTCTGTCCTTGACGCCACCCTCTCAAATACTGCTCAGCCATACAGTTTACCAGATACACCCAACAAACTTATGTCCCTATAACTCAAACATTCACTTTTCTTTCCCTTACCTTTATGCGATGTCACTACACAGGCAACCTTCCAAACTTCATGCACGTCACCATGAGCCATACATAGTTTGGAAATCCCAACTAATCAACCAACAATACATTCACCCCCCCGCCCCCCCACCCTTCTTAAGAAAACCAACTGCAATTCCATCCACTCTAATCGCCTTGCCGCATTTCAGCTTACTAAAGGGTTTCATCACCTTTTCTCTTTTCACCATACCTCTTGCCATAACTTTATCGCTTCGCATACCTTCAAGCCACAAAACACCTTACATAGAGGAGACCCTGTCATTGCTCACATTGAACAGTCCTTGAAAATACTCGCTCAGCTCTTCTTCACCTCACCTTTGCCAGTAACTGTTTGCCAATAGCTCCCCTTCTTTCTCGGACACTCTTACATGTTCTCATCTCCTCAAATTAGTATCCTTCTGCCAAAACATCATTTATTCTCCCTTTTCTTGAGCTTCTGTACCTTCTTCGTGACCTCCTGCCGCTTTCTCTTGCACATCTCCCACTCACTTCCGCTCCTTCCAAGCAAGTAACGCCCATCCATCTCTCTTTTTTCTTTCGCCATTAGACTATCTTCATAACCCCACCACTTTCCTCCACCAGCCCACCTCCCTTCTTCTGCGTGCCACACACTTCTCTTGCATGTGTGAGCATTGCTTCACAGACACCTCCCATTCCTTGCCCACTCCTTTATTTTCGTTTCCTCTCCTTTTGCCATTCTTCATTCAGTCTCTCCTGGCAGCTCTCCACAAAAGCCTTTTTTCAAGCTCAGTCACTTTTACCATCCTCTTCCCACCCGTATCATTTCTCTCTTTCCTGAAGCCTGTACAGACTTTCACCCACACCTTCAGCCCAAACAGTGATCAGTCATCTCCCCACCTGTTCGTCACAGCAGATTCATATACAAAAGTCTCTTTTGCACGCCTACCAACTGTGCATAATCCAATAGTACATATATGTGTGTGTGTGTGTGTGTGTGTGTGTGTGTGTGTGTGTGTGTGTGTGTGTGTGTGTGTGTGTGTGGCGGGGTGGCGACGGGAATGAATAAAGGCAGCAAGTATGAATTATGTACATATGTATATATGTATATATCTAATATATATATATATATATATATATATATATATATATATATATATATATATATATATATATATATATATATATATATATATATGTATACGTTGAAATGTATAGGTATGTATATGTGCGTGTGTGGACGTGTATTTATTATATACATGTGTATGTGGATGGGTTGGGCCGTTCTTTCGTCTGCTACTTTGCGCTACCTCGCTAACGCGGGAGACAGCGACAAAGTATGATAAATGGATATATATATATATATATATATATATATATATATATATATATATATATATATATATATATATATATATGTGTGTGTGTGTGTGTGTGTGTGTGTATGATAGTTATGAGAATAAAGTAGGCATCATTGATTTGAGTTCCTAGGGTTCTTGACTCGATTCTTCGTGTGGCTTGAGTCTACATAGAAGCTATGGGATGCAGCAGCTGGACGCCTACCGCTGATCATGGGCATCGGGGATGGGACATATGTAGACTCTTTAAGCAATCAGTGGTCGAATTTACATGTGGAGAACAGACGGAAGCAGCACGATGGCAAAAGGAAAGGAATCGTTGAAGAGAAGTGTTAGGAAGTGGAGGTAAGGTGGAAGGTTAGGTGGGAATGAGTCTGGTTACATTCGGTTAGATGAATCTGGGGCAAGATTATATCAAGCGTCTAAGATTCTTCGATTATTTTCTTAAATGTTGTGTCGTTTACAGGGCTCCTTCGGCGGGGGAACGATTAATCAATCGCTTTCTTGTATGTAATTAATTGACGACGAGACACTTAAATGTTCTAGTTGGATCTCTCCATCTGTTCCCTTTAAATTTTCATGTCTTCTAAACCTCATTCTCTTTCGATACATCTACAGTGCAAAACATTCCTAAGATGAAAGGGTAAGAGATCAAACGATTTCATCTCTGAAACTCGTTATATTACACCCAAGAATTCATTAAAATCTCTAACGGATCATGACATATCATCTTCTGTTATAAATTGGAAAGACATTGTATATCTCCAGATAGATTATAGTAATATTGCTAAGTTGATAAACGAATTAAATGCGTTGGGTGCTGGAGAATCGCACAGATTCATACATTCGTGAGCATCTCTCTCTCATCCTTATATAAGGTCCTCGTCCGCCTTAGTGAGCGAGAGTGCTACGCACATAACCTGGGTGGCTCTTCTTCCACCTCTCTGATCATCAAGGTGGATGAGGCCCTCACGGATATGAGAGAGATGCTCCCAAGATGATGAATTTGCGACGACCCCTCCAGCTCCCCACGACGCACTTGATTCTTGTGTGAAACTCATCAGTGTTACTGTAGTCTATCTAGATATATATACAATGTCTTTACAAGTTACAGTAGAAGATGATATGTAATAATCCGTTAGAGATTTTAATGAATTCTTGTGTGTAATATAACGAGTTTCAGGTGAAATCGTTTGATCTCTTACCCTTAAATCTTATTGATGTTTTGTATTGTATCGAATGAGAACGGAGGTTTAGAAGACATGAAAACTTAAAGAGAACGGATGGAGAGGTATAACTATAATATTTAAGCGTCTCCTCGTCAATGAATCATATAGACGATAGAAATTGATTAGTTAATCGTCTCCCCTCCGAGGGAACTCTGGAAACGATAGTACATTTCGGAAAATAGGAACGCTTGACGTAATCATGTCTAATCTCATCACACGAAATCATTTGATGAAATAGGCTAATGTGCCTACATCCAGTCCCACCTAACCTAACTAACCTTACACTGAACCAACATAAACTTCTGTTACATCTTTCAACCTTTGTGGGCAGCACTATTAAAAGACGGTGCTGACCAGTGGGAGTGTTTTCCAGTTATTTGTCCAGTGCCTTTTCTCTCTTAGGTGCCGCCTCCTTCATGATTCCCCACAACGTCTGCTCATCTTGTTCCCTTCCCTCACATTCTCTGCTATTCCTAACCATCCGTGGCAGCATCCGTAACCCATCTCGCTACTTCTACTCTCGTCATCCGTAACATACGTACCAATCCGCGTGTTGCTCTTCCTGAAATATTTTAGACGTTTTCCAGATGCTTCAGTGTTTTCATTCCTTTATGTTTTAGTCAGTAAATTACGGACGTTCATCTTCAAGATTCTCATCTTTGTTCTCTTAAGGATCTTCTCTTCTCAGCATCGTCAAAGTTCTGCTCCGTACAGGGACACTGGTCTTGCTGGTGTTTTATAGATCTTCGCTTTCGAATTTATGAGCATCATCTTGTCTGGCACGATCGATGGATCTGGCCTCTGTGATTTCCATCTTTTTCCCTCGCCTCCAACTCACAGTCTTCCCTGACACAAGAGTGAGGCTGAATGCTGCACGATTTTTAATTGACTTTGTCTTACCCTCCTCCCACCACCTACGTATCCTCTCTCCTCCGTTCTTCTCACCAATACCTCGAGTCTTTCCTTCTGGGTTCTAGACCTCCTCACCCTCCCTCTGCTTTATCACCCTACCCCGTAACTCCTTCCTCAGTCTCGCCTGCCATCGCCCTATCGTTTGCCACAACATTGTTGCCACAATCGTCTCCCTCCTTGTTTTGCAACATTCACAACAACTAGGAACAAGAATGGACTTAAAGTTGACCTTTGCTGCAACCCCCACCTCAGCCTGAAACTCACCCGCGGTTTCTCGACCTCGTCTCCTTCACACTCCCGCTCGCTCTACCCCTCGTATGAGACGTGCTCGATATACAGTGTTCTCTGGTATTGCCTTTCTCCACAAACCTGATCTGACCAAAACTAGATAACATAGCTTTTGTTTCTAACTTACAAGTGACTGGAATACTATTCTCAAAGGTCTTACTTTGGCTGATAATGAATAGACTTTTACCCTCTGATGTCCAACGCCCACGATATGGCATCAAGGCCTTTGAATCTGGGAAATCATGAAGTTGTAGAACATCAGAACACAGCCTCTGCTTGTATTTCAGGGTCACTCTCTTTCCCCAGAGAGATATAAATCTTTTCATGAATCTTGATTTTTCACATTAATAGTAAACATTCACATAGATTTTAAATTTTGAACCATACAAGAACTGCCGGTGTACACATTGTGGAAGTGTGGGTGTCGACGGTAGGATAATTGTTTGATACCACTAAGAGTGTGGCTCGGGTCTCGTTACACTGAGGAACAAGACAAGACAGAGAAACTGTGCATTGTTTGACTCCATCAAGGAGTCTGTAACGTGCTCAAGTTGTATCTGGCATCAAGAGAGTAACTTGCTGAGGATGACGACCTATTGTTGTAGATAGATACCATACTGTTGGGGTTAGCAACCTTTTCCATTGTCCTGCTTGCGGGCTGGTTTTTGAAGAGGGTAAATGAAGTCGTGTTGTATAAGTTTGGATTCTTACTGCTTTACTCACCATAGATATAAACGTGGATGTGATCGCTAGGAACGTGTAGCTTGTCAGAGTTTGAGATGTTATTTGCCAAATGTGTTTACCGTTGCGATGCTGGACACTGTTCACTCAGATTTCCCTGATCGTTACCTGATTTAGTTGTCTCCTTCAAGTAACAGTACCACACGAACATACATAGTATTGTAGTTCGTCTCATTACTGTCATGGTTTGGAGTTATCCGCCGATAATAGCGTGACAGTTCCACCGCCCAAATTCAACTAAACTGCGCATCATGCAGTAAATTATTACTAAACGTAATAACAGTTTACACAGCAGTACCCAATACAGTGCAAATTAATGCAGTGCTGCCAGGCGGACGCGACGCTAATTCAGGCGTTCAGCAGCAGCAGCAGCAGCAGTGGCCCGTCAGATCACACTGTATACGCTGAGGATCAGTAAACCCTCTGCCATCCCTCTCTGTAGACGCCTACCATACTGAAGTCTTGCCTCGTGTTTCCGTCGGTCACCTTCGTCGTGTATTTGACATTTTACTGGTTTACCGGAGGAAAGCCAGGCTTGTATCCCCACATTCATACTGACGTTTCTGCATTATACATGTATGTACTTCCTCTCATATGGAAGAACGTAGATAATGTGTAGTCTCGTGTGTGTCTGCTCAGCGTTAGGTATTGACTACTTTGCGGGATACAAAAGAACAAGAGGCTTCACTGTGAGGTTAGGTCTGAGGGTTTATAATACGACCACATATACCGCAGTTCATACAAGATGCTGTGATTACGAATGTGACCGCTCGTGGCTTGTGCACTTCGTTATTAACGTACATATTCCATGGATGATTTAATTTGTAACATGATTCCTGTTTTCATCTCATTATCTGAGCAAGTCGTGAACCCTGTAATGATTCAGGAGTATGATCCCTTACACAACCTTGTTTCCCTGTACACGTAGTTCCAGTACGTCAGATCAAAGACCTCAGTGGTGAATGTTCAACTGAGGCCCCTAGACACAGAGGGAGTGCGGTTCCACGACCAGGTTTTCGGGAAAGTCCATCGTGGGCTACGGAAAATGAAAAACTTTCAAGAACATCTGGGAAATGCAGAAGTTTTTTGTTATCTATTCCGACGTAACAAATTAGGTTCTGGCTTCATAACCCACAACCACTGGGTGTTTCCCGTGGTAATGCATCGGCAGGGGAAAAAATGAGTGGATATGTCTGTCGTAAAGGAGAAATCTTGATGGCTTTTCACAGACGTCCCTCCGTCCTCTGAAAAATGTAAACAGCGTGAGTTAACTGGTGAGATTTTATTTTCTTTTTTACACATATTTTTCTTCCGACTATACCAGGGAATGTTAGGCAAGGGATTAATTACACGAGTCTGATTTATGAGTTGTGAACAACTGAAATGAAATTAAGATATTTTCTTCCACTCCTGTTAAGATTTTTCATTTTTCATTATATATTTTATGAGTTATTACGGGATTTTTACGGTTCTCCAGAGGGAAATGGAGAGAAAAAGATTTACACCACACACTGATTTTCTGGCATTCAAAGCAAGGTGGTTCACTAGATACCTTTGTACTGTCGAAGGCTCATCAACGATACATTTCTGAAAACTGTTGATGATAGTTTGTGGGCCGAATGTGCATACAGCGTAGCTGTTGCTGGAACTGAGGGACAAAGTTGGGAAAAGTGAGGGGGGGTTGCCTTGGTAAGTGAAAAGAGGGAAATAAAAGCTTGAGAGAATGTCTGCCAACTTCAGGTAAACTATGAAAATGTTTTGAGAGAAGGTGAATAATATGAGGAGGACAAGAGTATAAATGAGAACGTCACACAAGGGGGCAAGTGGAGAAGTGGCCATGAAGACAAGGTGAAGAGATGAAATGAGCATTTTGATGAGATGAAGTGAGCATTCTGAAGGGCTGTTGATGTGTTAGATGTTGTGTTAGATGATAGGCTGGTAGATATGGAATGTTTGCGATGTGCAAGTATGCCAAACGGGAGTCGTGGCAAATGGCTTTGTGAAAAGGGAAGTGGCGGTGAATGACTTCTGTTAAGATGATAGGCAGCTAAGCAGCCGGAGTGGATGGGACTGCAGTGGGAACTCCCAAGGAGGAGAGTGACAGTGTTGGTGATGGTTAACTTGGGAATTCATTGTATGTGTGGATCATGGTGATATGACTAAGGACTGGCAGAATGATAAATAACACCATTCTATGAATGTTAAGAGGTAGAGGTGTGAATGTTTGAACTATGTGACAAATCGGGATAAGTCTAAATGTTTAGTGTTCTGTTTTCCCAACTTAGCTAATCTAAGGCATGTTGTAAAAAAAAAAAAACAGTGCTTATAATGTTGCATTCTCGTGCAATAACATCATCAGTAAGACCTTAATCAATAGTAGGCCAAATCATGCAACAATTGAAAGTTTTTTCGCCGTCAAATGCAAGCATTGTAAAGACATATATAGGAAAAACTGTAATGGAGAGGTGTTATTGACATCATCATGCAGTACGCCGGGATGATGACAAAAATGCGATCGCTAAGCATTCTCATGAAATTGATCATCCTATAGATCTTGAAAATCCCATTATCCTATACCCATCTGCCACACGCAACGTCATTGAATCTGTCTTAATTGTTCGTACTAAGAACTTTAATTTGTCCTCAGGCAACTTTAAAGCCCATCCTAGCATTAACCAAATTATTATGAGAAAATTGACAAAACACGAAAACAAAAAAAAAAGTTGTTCAAGACACACCCAAGCGACCCAGGTCAAGCCACACCACGCCACTCCCCCTTGTAATCACTCTCTCTTTCAACGGTTACTGCCAGACAAAGCGGACAGTTGTTGGTCTGTACACTGACGTGCTGGACGGCGGGACTCCGGTGTGATGTTGGGATTTTGGTAATTTTGTTAAGTACTGGAAACTGATTAAGTGAATTGTCTCCACGAAACATGTCGTGCCACATGTATAGAAAAATTACATGTTAAATGAAGTTGTATCAACTACTGAAGTGCGATTTCACCTTCATAACTATTATTATCACGGACTAGTCTGATCATATATATATATATATATATATATATATATATATATATATATATATTTTGCTTTGTCGCTGTCTCCCGCGTTTGCGAGGTAGCGCAAGGAAACAGACGAAAAAATTGGCCCAACCCACCCCCATACACATGTATATACATACACGTCCACACACGCAAATATACATACCCATACATCTCAATGTACACATATATATACACACACAGACACATACATATATACACATGCACACAGTTCACACTGTCTGCCTTAATTCATTCCTATCGCCACCTCGCCACACATGAAATAACATCCCCCTCCCCCCTCATGTGTGCGAGGTAGCGCTAGGAAAAGACAACAAAGCCCCATTCGTTCACACTCAGTCTCTAGCTGTCATACAATAATGCCCGAAACCACAGCTCCCTTTCCACATCCAGGCCCCACAGAACTTTCCATGTTTACCCCAGACGCTTCACATGCCCTGATTCAATCCATTGCCATCACGTCGACCCCGATATACCACATCGATCCAATTCACTCTATTCCTTGCCCGCCTTTCACCCTCCTGCATGTTCAGGCCCCGATCACTCAAAATTTTTTACACCATCTTTCCACCTCCAATTTGGTCTCCCACTTCTCGTTCCCTCCACTTCCGACACATATATCCTCTTTGTCAATCTTTCCTCACTCATTCTCTCCATGTGACCAAACCATTTCAAAACACCCTTTTCTGCTCTCTCAACCACACTCTTTTTATTACCACACATCTCTCTTACCCTTCCATTGCTTACTCGATCAAACCACCTCACACCACATATTGTCCTCAAACATCTCATTTCCAGCACATCCACCCTCCTCCGCACAACTCTATCTATAGCCCACGCCTCGCAACCATATAACATTGTTGGAACCACTATTCCTTCAAACATACCCATTTTTGCTTTCCAAGATAACGTTCTCGACTTCCACATTCTTCAACGCTCCCAGAAATTTCGCCCCCTCCCCCACCCAGTGATTCACTTCCGCTTCAATGGTTCCATCCGCATCCAAATCCACTCCCAGATAGCCTAAAACACTTCACTTCCTCCAGTTTTTCTCCACATATATATATATATATATATTTAGATAGATAGATAGATAGATATGAATTATAAACTTGAAGCCAGAATCTAAGGTTCAGACTTAGAGAGCGTGTAGCTGGAGTTTGTTTGACAAGCTGATGGTAGCCATAGAGGCATGAGGCAGCTTTGTCTCACTGGGAAACTAAATGTGAGTTGCAGGAGCGTTTCGTACCCCTGGCAAAGACGCGGGATGACCGAAGTCCGAGCATTTCGGCAGCATAGACCTCACCTGTGCTGTATGATATTCATAGATCAACATAAGAGAGCTAGTATGACATCACGGGATGCTATCTTTAACCGTGGTTTGATACTGTTCTTTGAATGAATATATATTTCAGTGTTCCACCGTCTCAACTGTGATTCTGAAAGAAAGATATTTTTTTTCTTTAACTGCAGGAGGATCGCCGTAGGGTAATCACTTGCCCTCCGGCTGGACAAATATTGCCTCCCAGGAGCCCATAAGTGGCCCTTCTCCACAGTGGTGGACTTTGCCATTCTTCTCCCTCGATATTGGTCCTTTCTCCCGCCCAGCTGCGGCCATTACTCACCACCATCTACAACGTTTTTGTTTCCTCTCTGACGTTGAGGAATAGTATCAGAGTGATTATAATGACCTCAAGAACCCCTTTTCTCAGATATGATTCTTGTACCCATTGCATGCCTCTTACCCTCTTGCGTGTTCAGGTCCTGATCACCCAAAGCATCTTTCAGTCCATCCTACCATCTTGTTTTCTGTTTCCCCTCCTTGTTTCTTTCACGCATGACAAAAATCCCTTCTTAGTTAGTCTGTCCTCACTCATCCTCTCCATATGTCCAAACCATTTGAGCACACCCTCTACAGCTCTTCAACCATTCTCGTTTTACTACCACGCCTTTCTCTTACCCTGTCATCTCTTAATCAACACTCCTTACACCTCGCATTGTTCCAAGACATCCACTCTCTTCCCTATTTTCTATTTAACTCATGCCTCATATTGGTACAGTATAGTTGGGGCTACTATGCCATCAGACATACCCATCACAGTCACAGACTTGACCTCTTTACAAACACTCATCATTTTTTTCTTATTTAGTGGATCACACTTTCTTCTTTCACATAAAATCTCAGACTCCGACACTAACTTTGGCAGTTTCTCTCTCGAATCCGCTATCACCTGCCACCTGCTAAAAGGAAATGACTAACCTCTCAGGCCCTCCCCAACCCCCAGCTGGTTACAGACCTGTGCCTTTCTCCAAAACTACTCACGTTTACCTCTCTCCACACCTCATCCGTAGACAGGTTAAATAGCCATGGTGACATTACACACTGTGGAAGTAAAAATCACATTCACTTGAAATTACTCACGCTCCTCTCTTTCTACTACCACACTCGCCTTGTCCTCTTGATGAAAATTCCTCACTGCTTCTGAAAGCTTTCCTCCCAGATCACATCCTTGTAACGTCTTCCACAGTCACTTCTATCAGCCCCATCATACTCTTTATCCAGATCCATAAATGCTACGTTTAAATTCTTCTCTTTCTCTAAATATTTGTCACACAGATTCTACAAACTATAAATCTATTCCAAACATCCTCTACCACTGAAGCCACATCGTTTCTTCCCAGTCTGATGCTCTGTGCATGCCACCACTCTTACCAGCTTATTCTTCTATACTTCGAACAGATGAAAAAGGACATGTAGAGAGGATGAGTGAGGAGAGGTTGACTTTGAGTGCACACGTGTCAGAAGTGAAGGAGGAAAAGGAGATGGAATAATGAAGTGAAAGATGCTTTGAATGATCGGAGCCTGAACCTACAGGAGGGTGTAAGGAGTGCACAGGACAAAGCGAACTGGAGTGATGTGGTGTACAAGGGGTGACATGCTTCCAAGGGGCTGAGAGCATATCAAGTGGTCAGGGGAAAAACCATAGAAAGGTGTGTGGAGCTTGACTTTGAACAGCGGGTCCCGGTTTCAATGCATTATGCTACAGGAGTGGACTGAAAAATCTTCGTGGTGCTGACTTTCTATGCAGGAAAGTTCGAGCAGTCATATATATATATATATATATATATATATATATATATATATATATATATATATATATATATATATATAAAGTGTTGCGTCAATCGTGTGGCATGTGTTTCAAAATACTTCGCTACCGAATAACGACCTTAGTCTTACAGCAATACATCAGACTCCTGCATCACTTGGACAGTCAGTAATGTAATGCGTTCCTACTTTACATTTACACTGAGCAAGACAGTGGGTTTTTACATTACCTGAACATTTCCCAACTACTTAAGCATCGAGTAATTTATTTGCCACCTGAATTACTTGGACATTTGATATTGAATTAACTTCCCGCTCTTCCTGGGCACTGGGCGATACAGCCGGTACATGCAATAATTTAGAATCATCTGCTTAGGAGCGTTCGGTAGGATGAGCCTGTCTTGATATGGTTAAAGGTGTCTGTCTGTCTGTCTTGTCTCTGCTAGAGTCGGCGTGGGCGCAGGGAGGCCTGTGAACCGGTTTGTGGGAGGTGGAGGTTGATACAATGCTACTACATTTATTCTCATCTTAGGTGAAATGCTTTTCATGTCTTGGTGTTTTACAGAATTATATATTCTCGGCTGAATGTGTTCTGGAGATTGCAGGGTCAGAGATTTTTTTTTCTCTCTCTTCTTTTATCGTGAAAGTATTTTTTGGCTTGATATTTTCCTCGAACGTATATTGGTATATATGAATATTGGTGTTTTAATGAAACATTGCAGTAGAAGTTGTCAGGTCCCGCCTCATGCCACGCATCCTCCTCCCACCTCTCTCTTTCACTGAATCAGATCCTCCCTCCTCCTCCTCCTCCTCTTTCTCTCCTCCTCCTCCTCCTCCTCCTCCTCCTCCTCTTCCTCCGTTCCACATCAACTGGACTCAGAGTACCATCTCCCATAAGGAATCAAAGCCAGGATTACCCACTAGAATTTCCCCCGGATTCCCAATTTTTACCGTATTGATTCCCCATTTTTTTTCTCCGTTGTGTCCAACATTCTAGTTGCGCTCTCTCTCTCTCTCTCTCTCTCTCTCTCTCTCTCTCTCTCTCTCTCTCTCTCTCTCTCTCTCTCTCTCTCTCTCTCGACAGAGACGTTTAGACTGTAAGATAAGATAAGGCGTGATGTCAGCAACAGAAAACTGGATGAGACTCCTTGATGTTATTACAGTGGACGAGATGTGCAGTACTAAAACAAATTACGTATTGAGAAAGAAAACGTTCCTCGAATCGTCGAAAGAACAAGGTAGCGCCAACACTGGTCTGAATGTCTGGTAAAAATGGAGGAACATTTGTCCCCTCTCCACCCCAGAAAAATCTTAAATTTAAATGAAATTCAAGTTAATGGAACACGGTGAAATTCTTCACTAACATGTGAAAATACTAAGGCAACGGAAAAAAAAGGTCATAAGAAAAAAGAAAACGTGAAACGTGAACAAAAAACAATTTGCATGAATATAGAAATAACCCCAAAGAATTCTTGATATGTGTAAGACGAAGAGTGTATACAGTACAGTAGTACCACCGATAAACGAACATGGTACAGTAAGAGGTGTTGACATGATCTTTCGACTAAGTCGATCCTTCCACTTTGTATGCACAACCGAAGATGAACCATGCGCACCTCAACCACAAGAATTCTTTAATCAAGAACCTCTGATGACGAAACGTTAAAGGTAACGGAAATGTCGAGTTCTTAAGTACAAAAAATACATGTACGAAAGTAACATATAAATACACGGACTGGCCGTGATAACCGAGCCTCAAGAATTTTGAAGGAGATCAGCTAGAAACTGATGCTTCCTATGGCCAAAAAATTTTCAAACCACACCGGAAAATATGGTACCTAAAGACTGGAAATTGGCAAATGTCATCCCTACATATAAGAAGAGATAAGAAATATGCCTTAGAAATACCGCTCTGTTAACTTCACGTCAGTTATTCGTAAAGCAATCAAGAGATACGAGACAAAGTTGTGGCGTCTTTAATCACAAAACGATGTCAGACAGCATGACTTCCGCCACAATAGATCTTGTTTAACAAATGTATTGAAATTTCTCAATGTTGTATACGATGACTGGAACTCAGAATTACTTGTGGATGTAATATGTTCTGACTTTCAAAAGGCATTCCATAAAGTACCACAAAAGAAACTGTTATAAAAGTTAAAGATAAAGGTCGACCTGTGTGCCTGGATTAGTTACTGACGCACCGACTGAAAAAAAATGCTCAACACATCAGTATGCAAAGACGCTTTCCCCCGCGTCAGTTTTATACTTTTATCCTTAACTTTTATTCCATTTGTTCTAGTAACTACATATCCTTGCAGGTCGAAAGGTCTTTCCGATTTGTGACTTCGAATTTGTTTTCAAAAATGCGTGAACACGTTTGATAGGTCACCGCGAAACCTGCGCTTCTCGAGAAAATGGAAATGTAATCTTCATCATTCTTCATACGACAGATTTTTCGGGTGTTCTAATCAGGTTTGTCGGTCGTCTAGTAAGACCACACCTTTGATTATACAGTTCAACTCTGGTTCCCAAATTACAAAAATGATGTAGGAAAACAGGAACACCTACAGATGCTGATTACTGCTCCGAGAAATCTGCGGTACGAAGAGTGACCAAGATGAGAGTTTTAAGAATACATTCAAAAACCGGAGATCCAGTGCTTGCCTTATTAGCCTAAAGTCTATAATCCAAACCAAAAACTGGAGAGCCATCTTCTTTTGGGGGGCTTATCAGTTAAGGTCTACTAAATGAACGACATGAAAAATTTCACTCATTGACAGATCCCCACAATGCACTATAGTACAGCGAAAGATAGGATAGTGTGTAGCAAGATTTCAGGGTAGGATTTTCCCTTTTCGTTCTGTCCTGTTCGATTCCGTGGGAGCGTACTTCACAAAGGAATGGTATTTCTTCCGTTCTTTTTTTTTTTCTTACCCCTGTCTGCTGTTGTTGCCGGAGGGTGGGGAGAGAGGCCTTCCTAGTTTACCTCATCCACTTAGAAATTGGGAGAGGTTAAAGTCCAGATCAAATGGCCTAGACCTAGGGCAGCGGGCTCTCTGTTGTCTGTATGCCCTATAATTCTCTCTCTCTCTCTCTCTCTCTCTCTCTCTCTCTCTCTCTCTCTCTCTCTCTCTCTCTCTCTCTCTCTCTCTCTCTCTCTCTCTCTCTCCTTTTTCAGTGGTGAACGCTACGCGCTACTCCCCTTCCGCGGACAAATACTTTTCGTAAGTATTTGGAGGTACTGAGAACCCCCCCCCCCCCCCTCTCTCTCTCTCTCTCTCTCTCTCTCTCTCTCTCTCTCTCTCTCTCTCTCTCTCTCTCTCTCTCTCTCTCTCTCTCTCTCATCTTGTTGCACCCTTCCCCCATCAACTACACCCTCTGCCTTCTCCACCCTAACTGCCCAATTTAGAAACTATTCGACATTTTATAACTCTATAACATTTATCACATTGCTCTGCACCGAACCAATTTCAGGCTATTTCTTTTACTGCATGAGTCTGGGATAGCATATATAGCGTTGCATTATAGATTATATCCCCAATGCATCTGCCTGATAATATACCTTTTTTTTTTTTTTTTTTTTTTTTTTTTTTTTTTTTACAAAAGTTCGGGTTGGAATACAATATACTTTGGTAGCAATTTCGAATGTAAAATGAGAGGGAAGGGGAAAGAATGGGAACTGTGTACGTGATTGGAAACCGTAATCTTAAGGGGGGGGGAAGAGGGAAGGGGGATTGGAGCTATGTACGTGATTGGAAGTCGTAACCTTAAGGTGGAAGGGGAGGTAGGGAGAGGGGAACGATGAACGTGATTGGAAACCATAACCTTAAGGGGAAGGGGAACTACGTACATGATTGGAAACCGTATCCTTAAGGGGAAGGGGAACTACGTACATGATTGGAAACCGTATCCTTAAGGGGGAGAGGAGGAGCTATGTACGTGATTGGAAACCATAACCTTAAGGGGGAGGAGCTATGTACATGATTGGAAACGGTAATCTTTTTTCATATAAGAATTCATCATATTTTTCTTTACTTGATACAAGAGAAACTATTAAACTATTTAGGAAACTGAATCTTTCAGAAATTCAAAATGAATCAAGTTTCTGTTGGTAAAGATATTTCATTCCGTAAAGTCTCTTAAGACCACACTCTGTTGGAAAATTGAGTTCAGTGTTGATAATTGCAGAGCAGAACAAATAAGATGTGTCTTAACAGATGTACTCACTGAAAACTGATGCAAGTTAAAAGATATTTTACTTAACATCATTTGTTCTCAATCTTTCTCTTATTAATATCATTGCGACCCTAACTACCAATATACAGCGGGTGTATGGCAGTTAAGGAAAAGTGGGAACGAAGAAACAGGATAAGATAATACCTTGAAAATATACACTAATGCAGGGCAGCTGCTGAGTTTGACACTACAACAATGAGTTTGACTACCGTGGCGAAAGCTCGTTGGCTTCACAACTCCAAGAAAAAGGATTCAAGACTTCGCTTGTAGGTCGCAACCTCAAGCATTGGGAAATTATGATTTAAATGTTTATTGACTGAAAACAATACAGTTATTCTATTTTGCTAGTAAGGTAGGAAATGAGACAATCGTTACATCTCTTCCCAGGCACACACACACACACACACACACACACACACACACACACACACACACACACACACACACACACCTAGTTTCAAGAGCACTCGTACATACTCTCAGGCAACTGGACTATGAACCACAAGACTTGTTCAGGTGTACAAAATCAAACTTTTTCATGTTCAGGTTACGCAAGTGTCTGTACTTGTCAAGATTAAGTAGGCTTTTTTGGTGTATTTGCGGGTGTTAGAGAGTAACTTACTGCTTCGAAATTTATATCTCGTGCTGTTTTATACGAATACCCATATATGCGTACTGACCTCCGTCTATTCGCTGTTAACTTCAGACTTTTACCTAAAAGCGCTAGCGTTTATATACTTATACAAACCAGTGTATATAAGTCCATCCGTCAACCCATGCACAGATACATATCATCATCTTCACTTACGTATAGTTACGTCTGTCATCCAGTGAGAATAAGTATTTTGAATACATTTTGTGACATCCATTTATCACATCAGTTATTTTCCTTCTTGCAGTCCCAGAGTAGCAGAAGGGGGACAAGTGGCTCTGGAAATCATGAAGTAACTTATGAAACAAGTGAGTCACCTGTAGTGTAGGCAAGTCTCCAGAGGCGGCGCTGTGAGGGAATGTGTTCTGCAGTTTGTAGTGATGTCTTTTTCTTCTTCTTTTTCTTTCCTGTTTTCTTTGTACCTGTGTTCTCGATATCCCGTGCACCAACGATCCATGTTTCCGAAAGTAGATACACGATATGGAGTAAATTTTTTTTTTTACTTCCGCTGTACCACTTTTTCGCCCCTCCTCCATTATTTCTCTACGGTGAGCACTGCTCGCTAGCCCTGCCATCCGGCAAGATCTTATCAAAGGTATTCGTAGATACACAAACACACACACAGACACTCTCTCTCTCTCTCTCTCTCTCTCTCTCTCTCTCTCTCTCTCTCTCTCTCTCTCTCTATTTTTATTTGTGTTCATGTGTGTGTGTGTGTGTGTGTGTGTGTGTGTGTGTGTGTGTGTGTGTGTGTGTGTGTGTGTGTGCGTGTGTGTGTGTGCGTGAATTAGTGGGTGGTACGTGAGTTCGTGCGTATGTGCCATTACCTATTTGTGCTGTATTCGGAGGGAGTTTTACATTCATGGGTTCCTAATCTCTTGAACCTTCCCGACATTAACCTTATGCTTTCTGCATCGATGTTTTCCTTATTTGAACTGTTCTATTCATTCACAACTCTTCTACTGTACTAATGTCTCTTTACAAGTTTATTGCCTACTTGAATGGTATTTCCTGTGGCTGTTCTATCGCTACATCTCTCGAAGAAATGTTCACGGTCTGCGCCATCAGTGATCAAGTCACTCCTCACCACTCTCACCCATGGCGCGCAAATTCAGTCCTCTAATCTATCACTGTGACTCATCTTTTGACAAATCCTTTACGTAGATCAAAAAGAAGAATGGCCCCAAAGCCATGCCGTGCGGCTCCCCTGATATGCGTCATTTGTTCCCTTCGCCAAAGATAATCTTCTGGCCATCGAAGGATTGTATCCCTTATTGACGCCTGGTGATCTCGCATCTTAACCATTTTCCCTGTGGTGTGGGATCAGATGCTTTGTAGCATTCCATCCAGTCTTCTCTCTCTTGTCTGAAACTGAGCTTTCTTACTCAGAAATATCTATAAGTATTGTTTCACATGACCTCCTTTCCCAGAAACCATGATGTCTCTCACTTAGCTAATTACTTCTCTACTGGTTATATCTATTTACTTTCCTGTCTTTTCAAGTACCTCATTCATCAAGTACCAGATTCATCAGAGAGGCCGGTCTGTAGTTTAGCACATGGGTTCCTTTCATACAGATAAGTATCACGTTTGCCCTTGTTTTGCTCGTTGGCTTGATAGAACGGTATTAGCCATGTCCAGATCACCTTGAGAACAGGTACTTTTTGCTCCAGAATTCGTACAGCTCTGCGATTAGTCTGACTCAGCTTCTGAGAGAGTTTAAAAGTATAGTACAGTTCTTGGAGTGGCCGAACCCAAGAAGAATTTTAATGAAAAGTTCGTAACTTGCGGAGGACAATCTTGCCAGCTGTGCTATCTTAAAGATTTCTTGAACTTACCACTATCAAAGTTTTCAAATTAAGATTCAGAGCTGAATTGAACCCCTGACTGGTCATCGAGTCTTTGACACACAAAACCCTTCCATGACATAGATACTGGCTTCCAGTGAGTCAAGTAAGTAGCACGAACTGAAGGATTAATTTCTACAGGCAAAATTCCAGTCAGCCTTTGGAAAAAAGATGAGAAATTCAGCTAAGACGCATCGGTCTTACGCCATGAGAAGCCCAGATGTTTAGGCTCGAGTCCCTGATGTTTCGACATGAGGGTCAAGGTGGACCCGATTACCATGAAGGCCACCAGGATGTCTTTATCCATAAGATATCCAGCTGAGAACGGGAAAGTAAAGATGAGAATAAAGGCACTATACTTTGTGAATGTAGATACACTGATAAGGGTATTAAAAGATGTAAAGAAGGACAATTTGACGAGGGAACGTTGCTGTCGCACGTACGAATTCAGTGCATCCTTTTGCGACTGATTTTAATGATTCTTTCAAGCGAACGAATATTAGTTATCATATTTTCAAATTGTATCAGGAGGTCGGGCGGCATTTCCCAATAAATAGTCCAGGTTTATGTTTGTCTCCTGGTTTTCATAGTGACCCCAAACCATGTCACAATTTTTCTCTATTAGTCCACTTTATTATCAACGCCACGTTTCCTGGAATAATAATTTCTGAATTTGTGCATTTAATGAAACATTGCATCTTGGCGGAGACATTATCATGTCATGAGCCGTAGTAAGGAAAGGGAGAGGGAAAAAAAATTGTTTCACGCTGCCTCACGCCTGGGTAAACTAAAGTAAGTTTCTAATCTCAGATTATCTTCAGAATTATGGGACTTGGGTGTGACGTTTGTAGTGGCCGTGGATCGTTGGTGGGAGAGGCTGGCTAGCCCTAACGCCGGGTCTATTAACATGTCGTGTGTACCCGGGGCTGCTGACGGCAAGGGACCCTAAACCTGTTTGAAACGTTTTGCAACATTTTTCTGTGCAACACATTTTTTTTTCAGCATATATTCCACGCAGAATATAGAAATTACTGATTCATACGCAGAGTAGAAAATGTAAAATGTGGCCTTCCCTAACAGAATCATATAAGCCATTATCACAAAACCTTCTTGGTGTATTATACGTGACTATGACAAGGAATTGTCTGTCATATAACTGACCACCTCTCTGGTCAGACAACAACATCAACAACAACTACAACAACAACAACAACAACAACAACCCCGCAGCACAACCACTTCTCTAACCACACCCAGCAACACCACCTCACCTCCCTAACCACACAGCCATAGCCTACCAGCCTATCAAACCTTGAACTCCTTCATCCACCCACACCAACACCACCCGCCTTTCATCATCCCTCACCCACTTGCCACTGGGCCTGCTGTTCCCTCTACCCTTCCCAGTGCAGGTCTCCCCTTCCCCTACCTCCTGTCATCACTCCCAATATAGTCTCTCTCTCTCTCTCTCTCTCTCTCTCTCTCTCTCTCTCTCTCTCTCTCTCTCTCTCTCTCTCTAAGCGTTCTCAACTGGCATTTCTTTCCAGTTCATTCTTCCTTTATTCTCTTACATCCATTCAACCGTTTACTCCTTCCGTCTGCACTGTTTACCTCCTGTCTACCCCAAGATCCATCCTCTTCAAATGAGTAATGCGTTCTCCTAAGACATCTCGTCTTGAACTCTTGTCTCCCTTCTTCTACTTGTCTTAACATGATCTGCTCTCATCTATTTCTCTCTCTCCCTCATTATGTCCGTCTCTTTCAATCTCTTCTCCTTCCTCAGTTTCCTGATTCACCTCAGCTCCACTTCCTTCCTCTCTCCAATTATTGTCTCCGTCTATTCTTCTCTTTTCCTCCCTGTCTCCTCTCGCCGCCGCCGCCGCCGCCTCCACCCGTCCTCCCGACCAATCTTACAATCGCATCTCCCTCACCCTCTCTCCCAGATGTCGCACCTCCCACCAACCTCTCCTTACCGACCCTCACGATAATGAACTCCCGGGCAACACGCACTTTAAGCCGACACGAGGAATATTCTAAAAATACGTCTTGAGGAGTCAGGCCCGTCATCTTTATCAGGCGGAGGAGGGATATTTGATCTCTTAAAAGGGCCCAGACGACGCAACATGCCAAAGGTTTTCTTCTGGGGGGCTTCAGGCATTATGCAGATGACACGGGTCGTCGACCTTCGTCTTATTCCTCGATGCTGAGACTCCTCGTCATGCTCCGGGCCTTCCTGTCGTACCCTTAGCAGTCGTGTCATGTATTAAGACGACCTGTCGTGCTCTGAGCCTCCCTGTCGTACCCTGAGTAATCGTGTCATGTTTGAAGCCGACCTGTCGTACCCTGAGTCGTCCTTTCGTGTTGGAAGTCGACCTCTCATGCTCAGAGCCTGCCTTTCGTACACTGGGCCTTCGTTTCGTGCTGGAAGCCTACCAGTCGTGCTGTGGATCTTTGAGTCGTGTTTTACGTTTACCAATTTTCCTATGAACCTGCCTGTCATGTTGTAAGGTTCCCTGCACTCTCAAGCTGAGAAGCGTCCGATCAAGCTGTAAGTCCTCCCGCTGTGTTGTCACCCTGTCTCTCCTATTGTAAGCCTTTCTGTCGTGCACTAAGCCTTCCTGCCGTACTATAAGCCTTTTTTCTCCATCATTTTGAGACTTTCGTGTCGTGCTGTGAGGGTTCCTGCGTTGCAGTGGCCCTTCTTTTCCGAGTTACTAGCCTTTCCGTTACGTTGTAAGACTTTTATCGTAAGGAAAGTCTTATTGTTGTGTTCTCTTGTCCAAATTCCTCCCCATCCCCTCACTTCCCCACGCCCCTCATGTTATGAATCTTCTCAAGTTGCTTAATTCATTCTATTCAGCCTGAGCCTTGAGGCTTTTGCTAAGAGTCTTTCTCTCGTCTTGTGAGTGTTGCTGCCTTATTTTCAGCTCTTGGTATACTGTGAGTCTTACTTTTTCTCTTTGTCCTTTTGTGAGTCTTCTGTTATGTTTGAATCACGTTGACGTATATAAATCTTTCTGTTGTCATAAAGGTCTTCCTATTC